>NC_134837.1:241991572-242294603 GCF_004210375.1 Tachypleus tridentatus | reverse complement strand
AGATGGCCCTCGTGTAGCTCTGCACGGAATTCAAAACAAACCAAATAATGATATTTTACTTGCAAATTTTAAAGCAATGGAAAAAGAATTTTCTCTTGTGAGATTATTTGAAGTTATTTGGAGACGCTACCCAAATGTCGAAAATTTTTAACATTCAAGGTAAATATATTCATTATAGAAAGAAAAAGGTAGGTGAAAATAAAAAACTAGGTTGGCTCAAAAATATTTTAAGAGATGAAATTAAAGAAAAGCATCATAAATTTACGAAATTTAAATTAATTGGTATGACAAGAGACCTAGAGGATTATAGAGTATCTAGAAAGTTGATGAAACAGGAAATTGGGACATCAAAAATGATGTATAAAAAAGTTGGATGAAAATATAAAAATTAACTATAAGGATTTCTTTAAATACATTAAGAGTAACCAGAATGTCAGAATGGGGTAGGAAATTGAGAAATCAAAATTGATGTGCAAAAAAAGCTGGATGAAAATATAAAAATGAACTATAAGGATTTCTTTAAATACGTTAGGAGTAAACAGAATGTTAGAATGGGGTAGGACACTTGGGAAAAACAAAGAAAGGCTAGTATGTGACTATTATAAGATGACTGAATTATTACATTTATCTGTTTCTTCGGCTTTTTATCAACGAAGATTTAAGCAGTAATCCACATCTTTAACAGCAGAAACAAGGAAACCAGATCAAATAAGATGATTGCATTAACTCTGAGCTTATTAAGAAAACATTTTAAGAAACAACAAGGTACCTGAGCCAGATAATATTTCCCCAAGTGTTTAGAAGAAGGTTAAAATGGATATGTGTGAGCCACTTACTACTATTTTTTATCAGTTCTTGAATAGCGGGTAAGTTACCAGAGGATTGAAAGTTAGGTAATGTAATTTCTCTTCTCAATGGAGGTGATAAAAACTGTCACCGTAATTGTAAACATGCGTTGTGAGAAAAGTCCGTTAAAAGATGCTTTGCAAAGTCATTTAACAAAGCTTAGAGTTTTATTGGATAGACAACATGGTTTCATAAAGGGAAAATATTGTCCTACAAATATTTTAACATTCGTTGAAAAGGTTACTGCTTATGTAGATGATGGTGAGGGTGTAGATTTGCTTTACCTGGATTTTGAGAAAGCAGTTAACACGGTGCCACATAAAATGATTGTAAAACAAATTGCCTCCATAGGTGTGAGGATAACTTAGGAAATTTGATAGAAGAATGGCTGGACGACTTGATGGTTGTTAGAACTGAAGTTCCGTCAAACTGGATTAATATTACAAGTGGGTTACCTCAGAGTTCAGTCTTTGGACCTTTGCTCTTTTATTGATTTATATCAATGACATAGATGAAGAAATGGTCAATAAATTACTTACGTTTGCAAATGGTATTAAGGTTTTAGGTATTACTATCTGCGAAGAGGATGCCGCTGATTTACAAAAGATTTAGATAATATAGTAAATTAAATAAATAAATGGCAGATGGCTCTTAATCACAATAAATGCAAGATAATTCATGTGTGTTATCATAATTTGAATTATCAGTATAATTTGAATGGGAAAAACCATTCCCATGAATGGTTATGAAAAAAATGGATGTTGATGTAACAGCCGATTAGTCTCTAAAGCCATCCAAGCAGCGTGCTATTGCTAGTGGTAATACAGATTTTTGATAGTACGTACAGAAATATTGAATACAAGTATAAAGATATTACACTTTCATTCTGCAGGTTGCTGGTTGGGCCACATTTGGAATATTGTGTTTAGGCTTGAACTCCTTACTTTAGGAAAGACATCGAATTGTTGAAAAGAGTTCAGGGAATGGTTATTAGAATGGTGCCTGGAATTGAGGGGTTGTCATACGAGGAAAGGCTGAAATCTCTCAAGCTGTATCCTCTTGAAAAACAAAAGAGTTAGGAGTGATCGTATTGAGATATTTAAGATTGTAAAGGAAGTTATGCATATCTTCTTTATATTTAATAGTTAGAAAAGTGGGACTAGAGGACACAAGTATAAATTTCGGTAAGATAGAGTCATCATCTACTAAGCAGCTTTATTTTTCTAGCAAGGTGATTGAACCTTGAAGTGGGTTATCTTCAGATGTGGTAAATCCAGCAAATTTAAATGAGTTTAAGAAAAAACTTGGTAAATGTATGAATTATAAGCTTTGGTTTTAAGTGTTTTTTATCTTTTTACGTGAATTTAGTTTAAAATGTGGAAGACCCAAGATGGACCAACAGATCCCATGTAGTCCCAGAATGTTATATTACGTTAAACTTTATGAGATTGGATGTAAGGTTGGTTCAATGTGGCTAAGTTCTTGTAATGAAATACAACAAGCATCCATATATGGGAGCTAACCATATAATATCAAAGTAGTGCTTATGTTATTATTTTGACACCTTTTCACAACTTTTACGTCTCCACCACAATTTCTTATCTAATGTTGTAAACTTAAAATGAATGTGTGGCAGCGACCATTTATTTTCAAAACAAAAAATGAAAGACGAAACGTTTTTCAAACGCTTCTCACTCCACCCTCTTCAAAGGGGGTATGCCCAAAGGTTGAGAACCGCTGTTATATAAAACGTTTAAAATAATGTTGGTGAATCTACTTGATAAAAAAAAATCAGAAGCATGCTTTATGCGTTTATAGCTATATTTTCAAAACACTTAATTATTCAATACTGAATACATTTACTAATATAATATCGTTTTCTTCATGTATTTAACATATAACTCAAGAACAAATATAGTTTGTAATTCGTCAATAACTATCAATAAACACTTGCTTTTACTGAAAGTTAGAACATTGTTCTTCACGTTATAAAGCAAGTTACATCAGTACTTGCCTTTTACAATTATTATTATAATTTTGATGAGTATTGTTCAGATAACTCACAAATATAATTTCAATACAGTTCTTTTTCAGTTATACCTTTTGATATTGATATACATTTCTAAACAAGAATCAACTTACATAATACTTCTAAAGTGACAAAGATACAACCAAGTAATGAATATACACAAAATAATGTCTTTTAAGCTTGTGAATATAGATAAATAAACTGCTTTCAGAACTTCTTTACAAAATACTTAACACTAAATTTTGATGTACAGAAAGCATTTGAATGAATTAATGTGTTCTGTTTCCTTCATCAGGACTAGTTGATTGTGAAGAACAGTGTTTACAGCTTCTGACGTCTACTAAAGCCTCACATCGAGATATATTATGTGAAGTCAGTAGACAATCTGTTTCATCTGGTGATAGGAAAATCAACGTAACAGGATGTTTTAATGAGTTTGTTCAACCTCGGAATAATAAAAAACTTACAAAGGTAGTCCTTATGAATAACATTAAAAACGTCACACGTTTAATTTATTTTAACATTCTGAAAATGTGGAACATTTCCACCAAAAACTCATCTCAGGAACCAAATATTAAAATCTTGAACATGAAGTGGGCTTATATCTGAAACGTAGCACAATATTTTTTTTTTTTCCAAAACGTTAAAAGCAGATAAAAACATTATTAGTAACAGAACTGAGGAAAAGGAAGGACAAATCTACGTTTCGCAAATACTTAATTTATTAACGACCATGGTTTAACCAGTAAAGGAACATTAAGGTAAAGACTGAAATAGGTTTATATACACAGTACACAGGTTTATATACGTTTAACCACATAACTTTGACAAATGAGGTAAGAACTTCTCTGTTGGATAAGAAGTATAAAGGTAAACAATTAAGTAGCTTTTGAAATTTTAAAAATAAATAAAAGTCTAAAAACAAATCCGGAAAAGTTTTAAATAACCAAACTAATCCTCTATTCACTTCATCCAATGTGATTCTCAAGGGTACTTCCTGTTATTTGGTTAAACGCATATAAAAAAAAAACTGTTTTCAAATCATTTCATTTGGAATATTATGGTCCCTTTATTGGCTAAATGGTCGTCCTTAATAAATGAAGTATTTATGAAACGTATAATTGTTTTTTATCTTCACTCAATTCTGTAACAATAATGTTTTACTAAGTACCAACGATTTCAAGTATCAGTTATACATTATTACTTTTTATTTATCTTTATTACCTTTTTGTTTTTCTATTTAAAGGAGAAAAGGATTTGAGATGGAAACATTTTGTTCGAAAAGATTTAACTAGAAGGATTTAACCATCCGACCTGGATTAGATATCTATATGTGCTTTTAATTATAGCAACAGGCGTAATTCTGTAACTTAACTAACGAATAAGATCGACGAAATACTTCTTAAATGGGCGTTCTCATTTTTTGACCATAAAACAAAACATCAAACAGCAAAATCCTACACTTATTCATTTTAGTAATTAAATTTTTCACGAGCAACTTAACCTTTTTTACGCAGTTTTCTTGGAACTGTTGTTTGGGTTCGACAAACAAAAAGTCACGCAAATAAAATGTTACAAATTTTGCATGATTAATTACAAACAGATAATATGAAATTTATCTACGAAATTGTACTTTCAGTTTAAAATTTTGTTTTAGAATTATCAAGTGATTTTGTTTGTTTCGCACAAATCTACACGAGTGCTTTCTGCCCTAGCCGTCCCTAATTTATCAGTGTAAGACTTGAGGGAAGGCAGCTAGTCATCAACACCCACCGCCAACTCTTAGGCTAATATTTACCAAGGAATAGTGGGATTGACCTTCACATTATAACGCCCCCCACGGCAGAAAGGGCGAGCATGTGTGGTGTGACAGGGATCCAAGCTCACCGATTACGAGTAGAGTACCTTAACCAACTGGCCATGCCGGGCCTAAGTGATTTTAACCATGAAAATGTTTTATTCTTAATAAATCTTCGTGAGTTCTCAATGAAAATTTCTTTTAATTTTTTTATTTTTCATTGATTTTCATGCCTTAATTACTTCTAAACGATAGTTATTTTAAACAGTCATACCTTTTATCAATTATAATTAGTTACCAACTTTAAATAAAGAATTGTGAAATACGTTTAAGGTTTAAAATGTATATTTTAGGCATTATTTTACGGTCCCCATGTCTTAAACAGAAACTGACAAACACCAAAGTTTATAACAAAGACAAATTGCACTAGATCATAGTGATACGTTTTAACTTGTATAATGTTTGTGATAACAAGAGAAAAATAGTATGAATACCGTTTCCTTAGAAACATCAGTTAAAATTTGTATGAATTTCATCAATCTCTACTTTAAAAGTTAAACTCTAGTATAACTTCCTTATGTGATGCGAAAATTGTTTTCTATTTATAATTTACGCTATGAAGAAATTAAACGTATAAGACAATTAATTTTAAATTATGCTATAAAATAGGCATTATAAATGCCGCAAGGATATGCGCGTGTCCTGAAATTATGCTCAGGAGCAAAATAAATATATAACCTTTATTCCATTTTTCACATAACTAATTTCAATTAAAAGGTCGAAACTGGATAAGATGTGATGTGATGTATAACCTTGTTATGTGAAAAGAAAATTTTTAATCATGCACATAACAAGATTATTAATGGCAGCTCGAATCACTAATAGCGTGAACTTCAGGTCTGATTATTTAAAAATTAAAAAGGTTTTCATAATTGTAACGTTATCAAGACTGTGACTATCTGTATATACGTAAATATACTTAAAATGTTGGTAAGAATCTGTGATATTAGGCTAATTTTTTCTGGTATAATATCAACGCGAACACAAAATTGTCGCATTTTCGGTGAAAAATTAAACACACTTTTGTGCATTATAAAGTGTTCATATAACACTTAGTATTTTTAAGCAATTTGTAAAAACCCACATAATGTGTAATTTCTATTTTCTTACCAGTTTATATATATAATTTGAAAAAGTATTGAACATACAAAAATGTTGCTATAACAAATAGCCTTTTTTTTTGTCAAAGTTTCTTAATTTTGTAAAGAAGCTAATGCTTAGTAAGAGAATTCTTTATATGAATCTCTAGTTCACACGGTTGAATTTTCATGTTGTCATGTGTTATCAAATGTTTTATACCGTGTTCATATGATGCATTCTTCTATAACAGGAAGACGATTCGTCAGATTCACAGTCGATGTTGTATGTTAAGCGACACGAAGTTTCGCTAGAAAGTTCGTGGAGAACCACTGACCAGAAGCCACTGACAGAGTCTTCCGAGGAAACGCTAATATCTAGAAATGTACACGAGAGTACAGTTTAAACATGTCAACTTGGCGAACTCAGGAACAAGTAATTTAGATTATCTACGTGTTTATAAATTGAAAAAAAAATCAGTTTTGTTTTATTTTCCATCTGCAAGATAATTAATATTACCAGCGCTAATGTATCAGTTCTGAATTTATAAACCAGTTTCTTTAATACTTTTTGTTTAACAACTTTTATCGCAATAACTGATAAAAAATACGGTTAACACGTGTGTTAAAATTTCAATGGGAAGTAGTGGAAATATTTTGATTTACGTCAACTGAATACGTCAATAATCAGCTATTGCGAAATATTTTCCCTGTTTATATTAGGTTGAGGAATAATTCGTGAGCGTTTATAAATAATTTCATCAAGCATTACATGCAAGACTATACAATACTTCAATGCATGAACACATTACACCCAAAACATTTATTATGATACTTTATTTCATGTAATACCTAGGTATATAGTATGCATTGTTTTAAACGAAATTGCAAGAAATTAAATGCGAAAAGCAGATGGTGTCGAAAATGCTCGATTTTGTCCACTTGACATTCCATTTAATGAGCTGAAAATGAAAGCAAAAATTAAAGACATATGAAAATCAAACACATCATCTATTAGAGCAAAAAATTATCTACCAAATGACATGAAATATTTTGCGAAAGCGTTTCATTTATGAATATATTTTTTTAACTTCAAAAACGCTCACGAATTATTCCTCAACCCAATAGTTACTTAAGCGCTTTTACGTGTCTATAACTAGCTAATCAAGCATACGTCAGTTGTATGGAAATTACGAAAATGTTACTTAATCACTATTTCAAGAAAACAATTCTTATTTAATTGACCTTATAAAAAGAATTTCTAAGTAACCTTTTTTATCTGACGTAATTTGTAATCAAAGCTTAAATAATCAGTTATAAAGAACATTGAAATAATCAAATAGATAAAAATAAACTTGCTTTAGGCTAACAACAGTCTAGTTAGACCTACGATAGCCAATTGTGCCTGACAAAAACTTCAGCAATGGAGTTGAAAACTTACAGTAAATAAACCCTTTAAGAACATTTGGATAAACATCTGTGTATTATCTTTTATCGTATTTATGATCCCATATTCATTACGATTTTTAAAAAGTTATTTGAAAGTTTAAGTAATTCTGCTTAGATAACCATGAAAGCCTTTGATTAACCAATATTCAGTCTATTTGAGCTACAACTATAACTGAAACACTCTTCATTACTATGTGAGAGTTCATTAGCAGTTACATTGACTTTCTTAAACTGTCTTTATAAAGAAGTCTTTCTCTAAGCATTCCTTATACAACCTGAGAGAGAAATGGTTACGGGCATTATTAGCAATGCCTTAATAAGAATATTTGTTTTTGAAATTGGTGCACTATTTAATAAATTAATTCTGTTGCAAGCCTATAGTAAAGTTCATTAACGACGAACAGGAATGAGGATTAACACGATTTATTTTGTTATCCAAGCACGAAGAACGAGATTCTCAGGAGAATCACTTGATCAGAGAATAATCAAGTTAAGCGACAATATTCCTAGAATTCGTGGAAATGTTTCTCCTTAGTGACAACTAAGGGACTAAAAGCTAAATAATTAAAGAAATTTACTCATTACAAATGTTTCATACGCTTTCTGTGTGTTAACATGTTAAAACAACTAATTTTTAAATTAAAACAAGAAGACGAAACACAAGTGTTCTGATCTTTTAATCGAAAACACCTATTCTAATACTGTACTTATGTTAAATTGCTTATGCATTTACCGTGGACAGAATTTAACAAATCGCAGTTACTTACCAAACAAATGTTCAAAAGGATAAGCCGCTTTACCATAATTGTTTTATATGTCTGTATCACAGTTTAACCTGTGGTTAATTTTTACACTTGAGAAATGAAACATTATTTACCGCATCGTATATAATCAAATTCTTTTAAATTACAAATACAGTCAATCGTTCCTTCATTTTGAATTACGCGCATAGCTAGACAAGGGCTATCTGCGATAGTCGTCCCTAACTTAGCAGTGAAAGACTAGAAGGAAGGCAGCTAGTTATCACCATCCACCGCCAACTCTTGGGTTAGTCTTATACCAATAAATAGTGGGATTGATCGTAACGTTATAACGCTTTCACGTCTAAAAGGACAAGTTGTTTGGTGTAACGAGGATTCGAACCCGCAAACCTCAGGTTACAAGTCGAGCTTCCCTAACCACATGGCCATGTCAAGCCTTTTAAATACAGTCAAAGAGAATAACTATTTCCTTGCATAGAAGTACCTAAATCTCCATGTACAGGCCCGGCATGGCTAGGTGTGTTAAGGCGTTCGACTCGTAATCCGAGGGTTACGGGTTCGAATCCCCGTCACAACAAACATACTCGACCTTTCAGCCGTGGGGGCGTTATAATGTGACGGTCAATCCCACTATTCGTTAGTAAAAGGGTAGCCCAAGAGTTGGCGGTGGGTGGTGATGACTAATTGCCTTACCTCTAGTCTTACATGTTAAATTAGGAACGGCTAGCACAGATAGCTCTCGTGTAGCTTTGCGCGAAATTACAAGTCAACCTTTACGTACAGAGAATACATTAAACCATTTTGATATATTTCAGTTTTGGTAATAAAACTATATATTTTTTCATTCTAACTTAATAAAATTGCACACTGAAGGACGGTGATTGACATTTTTAAAGAAATAGCTGTTCTAAATCTAAATTTGGATTCGGTTTGAATACATGAACACTACGTACTGTTGAACTGGTTTTATTTTCTTACACTAAAGATTTAAACTTATCAGAAGTTTTGCTTTCATACTAATTCATCATTGTATTATTAATCAATATAAGATTTTGAAATTAAAAAAACATAAACAGATTATAGATTGTTTATAATTCAAGAATGGCAACTGTAGTACGTTTTAATGAAACATATTCGTGTTTTTTATCTTACTAACTATGAAATACTATGATAACAACTGGTAAAAATCTAAAACAATGAAAAAAAACTCAACATTATTCAAAATCTGAAGATGATCATGAAATACAAGTAAACTATTTTAAAATTACTCCAATGTTATAAACACTTAACTAGGGCAATTTTTAAACGTTGGTCTGTTTTCTAATATAAATTTAATCTTCAAAAGAATAATACCTCTTTTATTTTGTACTGATTTACTTTAGCATAAATGAAGTGACGAAGTCAGGAAATAATTTTGAGATTAATGGCTTGATTTATTTGTAAAGCAGAAAATACAGAAATTTCAAAATGTACCTTATTGTGTAAAAGTGTTAGGACAAAGTCAAGCTTTATATTTTAGGCTGCTTTCAAAGAACAAAGGAAGTTAAATCATGGATGAAACATTATAATTTCATTAATTTTTATATTTAGTTTAAAAGAAACTCAATAAAAGTATTTGAGTTCCGCAAACAATTAATATTTTGTTTGACCCTCTTTTGATTTAATCACTGCAAACAGTCTTTCAGACATTGTTGCAACATACCCAGTAAAAGTAGCCCAGCGGGTAATTTATAGTTTTTAATCTATCATATTACAGATCTACTCGATTGGATTGAGATTAGAGTTCTGTAAGGACCATTATATCGTTTGAATTACTCCAACAACTTGGGTCATTATGTTTTTGATAGTAGAATTCTTTGCCAATAATACACAAACAACTGGGTATGCCATGATCAGTATTTGATAATACTTCAGATGATTCATTATTCCATTTAATTCGCATATATCTCCTATTGTCTCAGCAGAAAATAAAACACCCCTAAACCATCACACTGCGTTTTCCACGCTGCAGGACGTACAACCTATGCTTTGAATCAAATATTTAAAACTTGGACTCGCCCATCAATAACACTCTTCTAATCATCAACTGCCCAGTTTTTGTATTTTTTAGCAAATTTCAATCTCTTGACAATATTTGGATATCGAAGTAAATATATTTTTTTAACTGCTACGTGACCAAATGTTCCATTCTCTATGAGTTTTCTTAATACTGTTAAACTGGACATTTTTCTGTTATTTGGTACACGGTCGTTTATCTCATGGTTGAGATATCACATGGTGAGTTTAATGGCAATTCCTTTAAACAGAAATTTGACAATCTCCATTTCTTCAAACTAATCCAGCATACGAGACAAAGCAGCTTTGTTTGTTAAAGCATCTCTCCCATAATAACACTCGCAGATTAAGTCTCACTTAATGTCACTTTCCATATAGAATGTGTCTGGCTCGGTTTGGCCTAGTGGATCGCGTGCCTGTACTATGAAGCCAAAGATTCATAGTTTGCGCTCCATTTGCTAAAAAACTGAGCTATACACTTTAGACAAATAGGCCACAATTCCAGTGATGATGGCTGATCCTCATTGCTGTGGGTGCTGTTGAAGCTATGAATGTTATGAAACAAACATTTCTGTTTTCAAAGTTGTAGTTTTATTTATTTTTATTCAATTTATTCAACGGTTGTTGGAGCGTGTGGCAAACATGTTAGTTCTTAGGCTGCTTGTGATCAATAGATGCTATAACATAAATTATTTTATTCAACAAAGATAACTTGGATATATATATTTTCTGCATTGTATTCGTAAATACATGAATTGTGAATTACTCATTTATGAACATCAAGTTATCTTACAATAATCCGTGATGACGAGAAAACCCACTTGTAGAGAAAAATATATTTGTAGAAACGGCTGGAATGGATAAAGAAAGCTCTACGTAGAGGAGCGAACAATGTTTCGACCTACTCCAGTCATCGTCAGGTTCACAAAGAAAGAAAGAGGTAACTGACCGATAGCTGACCATATGTTTGTAGGCGGTTGTGTAACTGAGTGTAGGAATGTAGCGGGCGTGCTTAGATGTTTGATTATATTTATTAATATAAATATAAAGGTGTTCTTTTCTATTTGTTTATTTTATGCTTGAGTTGTTGTAAAGTAAAGCTTCTTTAATTTTGCGTTTGTTTATGTTTGTTTCTTTATTTAGTATTTGAGTGTTTTCTATGGTTATGTTGTGTTTATTTTATTTGTAGCGCTCGAAAATGTGTGAAGGTGACTTTTTGTGTTCTTTGAATCTGGTTTCCATTTTTCTACTTGTTTCTCCAATATAGAAGTCGTGGCAGTTATTACATTGTATTTTATAAATAATGTTGGTGTGGTGTTTGTCGTATAGTTTTTACATAGAATAGACCTTAGTTTTGTGCCTGGTTTTTGAATAAATTTGGTATTAACTGGAATGTCATATTTTGTTGCTAGTTTTTGCCAAATATTGGTTATTTTTCTGCTTATGTCGGGAATATATGATATGCAGCAGTATATGGTTTCATGATTTTTTTAAATCGTGGGGTATATTTACTTTTCTTGGTTGACTTTGCTTTTGGTCTAGGTGTGTGCGTATAATGTTTTCTACGGTTTGTGGAGGAAACTTATTGATGTTGATGAAGTATTGTTTTATTTTGTCTAATTGAACTCCCTACATTTGGTCCACGGGTTCTAATCACCATCACACGGGACATGGTGGTACTTTTAACTTATAACCCAGTTGAGGTTAATTTCACAATTCCTTTGTGATAGAGTAGTTTAAGAGTTGGCGATGGGTGGTGTTGACCAGTTGCCTTCTAGTTTTACACTGCTAAATTAGGGACAGTTAGTAAAGTTAGCACTCCTGTAGCTCTGCGCGAAATTCAAAATATACCAGTTGTTCTATACCATATAGATACAGTTTGTTAGACTAGATTTAGAGGCTTTAGTTAAAAGAATTGTAGAGAGGGAATGAAAAGAGAAAAATATTTTCTTATTATTCTACTAATACTTGTACTAAACGTATGGTACTAGATTTTTATCTAAACTAGTGTGGTTGTCTTTGTGTATGTTAGATACAATATGTATAAAGTACATCTATAAGTCTGTTACGTATCATAATTCATCTCAAACGAGTCCACAGTTTATTATGTTACGTATTAAAATCTCAAATGATCATCCCCTGGTGGTACAGCGGTAAGCCTACAGATTTACAATTTTAAAATAAGGGATTTGATTCCCTTCGGTAGAAACAGCAGGTAGTATTTGGGTGTTTTCTACGGTTACGTTGTGTTTATTTGATTTGCAGTGTTCGAAAACGTGTGAAGGCATCTGTTTGTGTTCTTTGAATCTGGTTTTCATTTATCTACTTGTTTCTTCAATATAAAAGTCGTGGTAGTTATCACGTTGTATTTTATAAATAATGTTGGTGTGGTGTTTGTCAGTGTAGTTTTTATATAGTATAGATTTCTTAACCTCAAAATTACAAGAACCGATACACAACTTAAAACAGAAATCCACCGAAAAATCACCCATACTAGACTATACATTCCTTGGGACTCAGCACATGAAACAAAACAAAAACTCAACATACTAAGAAACCAAATAAACACAGCTATAAAACTATGCTCACCAGTTAAAATTAACGATGAATTAGACAAAATAAAACAATACTTCATCAACATCAATAAGTTTCCTCCACAAACCGTAGAAGACATTATACGCACATAATTAGAGAGAAAGCAAAATCAACCAACAAAAGTAAATATATCCCACGAATCAAAAAATCACGAAACCATATACTGCAGCATACCATATGTTCCCGACATCAGCAGCAAAATAACCAACATTTGGCAAAAACTAGTAACAAAATATGACATTCCAGTTAATACCAAATTTATTCAAAAACCAGGCACAAAACTAAGGTCTATACTATGTAAAAACTACACTGACAAACGCAACACCAACATTATTTATAAAATATAATGTGATAACTGCCACTTCTATATTGGAGAAACAAGTAGAAAAATGGAAACCGGATTCAAAGGACACAAAAAAATCACCTTCATACGTTTTCGAACACTGCAAATCAAATAAACACAACACAACCATAAAAAACACCCAAATACAAAATAAAGAAACAAACATAAAAAACGCAAAATTAAATAAGCCTTACTTATACAACAACCCAAGCCCAAAATAAACCAATAGAAAAGAACATTTTTATACCTATATTAATAAGTATAATCCAACATATAAGCACGCCCTCTACATTCCTACACTTAATTACACAACCGCCTTCAAACATGTGGTCAGCTACGGTCAGTTACCTCTTTCTTTCTTTGTGAACCTGATGATGATCGAAGAAGGTCGAAACGTTGTTCGCTCCTCTACGGAGAGCTTTTTCTATCCATACCAGCCGTTTTTGCATATATAAGTTGTTTTACAGTTCTATAGTATAAAGTCAATTATTTATTTCTACAACTCTAAACATCAATTCGCATTTTGTCACAAGAACACATAGTTCCAGAAGTACTAGATAGACTGGATGGTAATTTCGCTTCAGGATAAACAAATACTTAAAACATTATGCCGATAAAATCTATTTAAAATATTTGTTTCCATTTCTGTGATGTAGTGGATGTTTTAACCAATGAAAACAGGAAGAGGTCGCTTAAGTCTTTCTACGAATTTACTTGGAAATATTGAGTTTATTTACAACTTGTGTATTCAAGTTGCCGGTGACCAGAATAAACTACTTATATATTTATATAGTATGTTAACAAGGGTTCTTTATGACATTTGCTTCTTGTAAGTTTACTATTCTTAGTTACCTGATTGTATATGTCAGTAAAATAACATTCCAGATGTTTCATTTTTCAGTGTTACCCAATCAAAGACCTGGTGTACGGCAATTTAATGAAGTGCTCCATTCAACAAGTATGTTATCGGTTGAATATAAACGTTATGTTTAAACAATGTCCAGTTCTGAAAAAGGAGAGTTTTAATAAACATGTTAAAATACTTTTGCTTGTTGACAGGGTGATAAATTGTTCAGATCCAAGTTGTTACCATTATACATAATCCACAATACACTGGACTCTGTCCAGAGAAAATAACGAAATGATGACATAAATATGACAATAAGTAAAATAATACATTTATTTATGACTGTGCTTATTATACATTCTCTCATTTTTGCGTTGCTGTAGTATATCAATTTAATCCTGGGTCCATTATACTAAGGTGTTTAAAATATTCTTGGATGTTATTTCTTACTGTTAATGATGTGAATCTCTTTTAAAATAATTTAATTATTTTTTAGAAAATATACGTTTAGTAACTGATTTATGTTTTCCTATATATAAGCATCATTTACGCTGTTCAGATGAACGAAAATTAAAAAAAGGATAGGATTTTTTTATTGACTAATTAATTAGCTAATTACTGTTTAAATTATTAATCAGTTTAGAAAAACTAAGATATACAAACATGAACATTGTTTAAAATACAAATATTGCAAATTAAGAATTCTTTGCTTCCCCGTTTTAATTGTTAAACCTAATTGTCTGACTCATTATGAGCAATTACACGTGTATTCTGTAATTGTTATTAATATCAGTAGTAAGTGATTTCGTAGAAAGGTAAAATTATAGATTATCGCACAAACGTAACTTGTTTATATTTCATATAATGCTAACGATTTTAAACAATTCAATGCGAAGTTTGCTGGCTTTGTATATTAAATTCAAAACATTCTACAAGCAGGTGTAAGGAGGGTATAAAGAAGAAACTTTACGTAGCGTAAATCAGCAAAGAGGAGTAATAATAAATAAATAAAATAAAATATAGCGCAACTATAGACAAAATCTTCAGTAAATATCAATCTTGAAAACATGCTGACCTGTGACCTTTCAGTAAATTTTTTCTTGGTGACTGAAATAAAACACAAAAACTTATTATGTCAAAAATGTTACTGTTATCCTTGTACATTTTATAGATCCTAGGAAAACCAGCCTTTCTAAATAAGGGAATTATCGCGGCTGTTTTGACTCATGGCTATTTGTACCATAACTCACATGTAAATGTGTATTATAATCAATGCTTCATTAACTTAATACTGACTTCTTTTCTGACGATTTGTCTTGATTCTGTGCATTCAAAAATATATCTTTGGATGAAGATTAACGGTTAAAAGTAAGGTATGTTTATATAAATATATACTATTGGAAATAGTTCTGGAAACATTGGATACAAATGAATAAAAAATATAAATATCAAAGGATTTCTTCACCTTTATTGTACAAAAATAAACTGCATCAAAGTCCACTCACGTTTGATGGTGGCTTTTCATATGAGGGTCTATCATCCAACTAATCACATAAGGATTTGTTTGATGAAAAAGAATATATCACGGTGACATAAACATCTACAGCGACATATTCAAAGAGAAGCAATATAGGTTTGTGAACTGTATATCAGCCAATGTTACTGAATATCTGGACGAAATTGCTGGTACTCTGACTGCTCACAGGGTTTCATCTTCCAAGAATAAAATTATTCCAATATTCAGCAAATACTACGAAACGACACCAAATTTTAAAGATGCTGACGATATACCCACAAACATGGCTTGGTCTGCAAAAACTCCCTATACGAATTTTTTCACGTTATATGAAACTGAGACCAAATGTTAACAAACAGTATAACATAAATTAAAAATATATATATTTCGAACAATAATTTACTAGCATACGTTGATGAATTTAAGGTAACATAAAAACAAGACACGCTGTTATGTTTAAAGAAAAAGCAAAATACTAGTGAATCGTACCAGTTTCTCACATTTGTTTTGTACCTTCTCCATTATGGTAAGTACCAATGATAAATACTAGTGAATCGTACTAGTTGCTCACATTTGTTTTGTACCTTCTCTATTATGGTAAGTACTAATGATAAATACTAGTGAATCGTACTAGTTGCTCACATTTGTTTTGTACCTTCTCCATTATGGTAAGTACTAATGATAAATACTAGTGAATCGTACTAGTTGCTCACATTTGTTTTGTACCTTCTCCATTATGGTAAGTACTAATGATAAATACTAGTGAATCGTACTAGTTGCTCACATTTGTTTTGTACCTTCTCTATTATGGTAAGTACTAGTGATAAATGTACTATTTAGTTGCAAGTACTCGTGACGTGGCTTCAGCATTCGTATCGCAATGAAAATCCTATAGCTACTTCTAGAACTAATATAAATTTTAATAATTAACCGCCAACAACCTCTTCACTCCTAACCATCAATGTAAAATTTAGGAAAGTTCATTATTCCTCAGAGCTACCAAAGTAACGTTATGAAAAAGCCCATTAGTCGTGAACTTTACCAACGCACCAGCCTGGATAGTTCGCTGTCTTTCCGGTTCAACTACGTGTCATTGTGAGAAGTTCTTTAGGTCCTAGCTTAATTAATATATAGCTTTGAAATTATTTATCATATCCTCGGTATTTTCGTAGCAGATCGGTAGTGGCTTATTAGTTGATTGGGAAGTTAACTAGTCAAAGCATTCAAGGTTTGAGCCTTGATGTTGTTGAAAACTTTCCCTCTTTCCAACTGCAAAAGAGCTACAAAAGTAGTAGTCAGTCGTATTTTACTTGGTTCAAAGAACCGAACAAAAAGCTTGTAGAGACGAGTGCTACTGCCTGTTTTTTGTCATCCTCGTCAATGGTTTAAAGTTTGGAGCTGATCTACTTAATGACCCGGCATGGTCAGATAGTTAATATGCTCAATTCGTAATCTGAGGGTCCCTGGCTCTAATCCCCGTCACACTAAACATGCTCGCTCTTTCAGCCAGGGGGTGTTATAACGTTACGTTCAATCACACTATTCGTTGATAAAAGAGCAGCCGAAAAGTTGGAGGAGGGTGGTGATGACTAGCTGCCTTCTCTCTAGTCCAGTGGTTCTTAACCTGGGTTCAATAAAACCCCAGGGGTTAAGTGAGTCAGTCACAGAGGTTCGGCGGAGGTCAAGACACACACGCTGTGTATGTGTCCGTTTCACCCCACTCGTATGATTCGTGACGTCATGCTCCACTTGGCCATCATTGGCTGCGGCTGATCACGACGTCACATCACTTGGCCTTAATATCTGTGCTGCAGGGAACTTCGTGCAAAATTAGACAAACCATAGAACCCCAAATACAAGCCAAGGTATACGCAGTTCATCGAATTTATTCTAAGAACAGTAATCATCCCACACACTTCATGAAGATAGTGACAACATCGAAGTACAGTGCCGACTGTATTTTACGAGATGGCTGCTATTATCATATATTTCATTTTAGAGCCGAACGCCCACATCGACGACCACTCAAGAATGGTTCAAACCAAGCACCCAGATATCGCAAACAACCAACGGAAATCTTCCAACAGGAAAATACCAAAATACCGCCAAGTCCAGACCATATTAGAAGAAACATGAAGACGGATTCAGACAACCCGACTCAGAAGAAGACAACACCCATTGTTAGCAACACGCCAAATTCCAGTAGTTCAAGAAAGAAAAAGGACAGTTCCTGCCAGATTTCAATCCTAGTTCCACAGAATTCAACAACCAGCCAGACTCAAACCATTACGAAGATAACCATCGACGCGACAGCACAAACTGAAAAACAATCTACCTCCACGCAGAAAACTCAAACCAAAATCTCGAGAAGAAACAAAGCATCACAGACCAGCGAAGAAAAACTCACCGAAGAACAGCCAGTAGTTCCACCACCAAGACCACGTTTCTCAGTTGCACCAATGGGCTTCAAGTGTGGAAACAAGTTCATGATGAAGTTGCCACCCGATCTACAAGACTGCAGCTAACAGTTTCCACGTACACCATCAACGTAGTTCATCAGTTTTTTGTTTGTTTTTTTTTTAATTTTGTGTTTTTTTTCTTTCCCAGCTACTTCCGGGCACGGTCTGTAGATTATTCGGCGCCCAGGCCGTGAAAGTGGTTTTCTCGGGCACTCCCGTTTCCCCACAGCAAAATCTCTGGCATCGGACCTGTAGGTCCCAGCCTCATTCTGAAAAGGGCCGTTTTCCCAGTCAAGGGTATCTAATCAATTACAGTAAATTTTAAAAACCAATTCGCCAGCCGCCAGTGTACTCCATCCTCGAGCCAAGGTCTGGCTCACTTCACTTTCGCTGCTTTCGTCCAGTTCTCCCGTCCTTCCTCTCACTCACAAATACACAACTCCATTTTTTGAAATGTTAAAAACAAAGTAAAAATTCCACGGATATCTTAAAACATTTCTCATGTAAGGGGACGAAGAGGAACTACAAAGTTCCTGAACACCCCAGTTGGGGAGAGAACTCTTCTGATTTCTCTCTCTCTAAACTGAACCCCTGCCACGTTAGTTTAGTTTAGTTTAGTTACTTCGTGCAATCCGAACACCATTATACAAATATACAAGGCTTACATCCGTCAACTAATAGAGTACGGATGTCAAGTAACATACAATATGTCAAACAACACACTCCAAAAAATCCAAGTGCAACAAAACAGAATATTAAAATCTGCATTCAGTTTACCATCATTTACGCCAACAAATTATCTACACCAAATTAGTAATTTACCAACTATAAGAGATAGAATAACAGAACTTTCTCTCAAATATTATCTAAAAGCAGAAAATAGAAACAAACTAACGGCATCACTACACAAATTATCAAGTGCACCAACAAAATACATATCACCTTACAACATATTTCAAGAATCACAATCCACTCAACAAAGAATCTAAATAAATAAAATCCATGTTATTAACATGAATTCCTTTTTTTCAGGTACAGGGCACACGACAGGTAAAACTTTCGGCGCCTGTCGTGTGAAAGTGGGTTTTCTGGGGGCACTCCCGTTTGCCCCCACATCAAAATCTTCAGGCATTGGATTTCTCGATCCCAGCCCAGGCAACTCTTTTGCCAGACCCTGAATCGTGCCGTTTGATTTGATCTGGATTTGAATGAATTATATTCATATTCACATCTGCCCAACTTCTTTCTTTCGGAACAGGTCCCGGCCTTTCTTTCCACTGCTGCCTTTGCCTCCACCCAAAACAACATTTAGAGAGACATCCTCCACCCAAAAAGTCAAAAATAATAACGATAATTAATTTATTAAAATAATAATAAAAAAACACCACTTAATCTTAATAACAATCCACGAAAGGGGACGAAGAGGAACTACAAAGTTCCTGAACACCCCAGGTTGGAGAGAGAACTCTTCTGATTTCTCTCTCTCTAAACTGAACCCCTGCCACGTTAGTTTAGTTTTAGTTTACTTCGTGCAATCGACTTGTTACTGTAGTAATCGTGCATCATTTGTGATTTTTTTCCTAATCTTTCAATCCCTTCATACTATGTCGAGCGAAAACAGAAAGTGGTCGGACGAATACGTGCAATATGGATTCATATGTATAACGGAACATGATGGTAGTTAGCGACCTCAATGCATGATTTGCAATGCCAAGTTGAGCAATTCTAGTCTAGCACCGGCAAAACTAAGAGAACACTCCCTAAAGCTTCATGGAGATGGGAAATACAAGAACACAATGTTTGCTGAATTCAAGGTAAAAAAGCCAGGTTCGATGAAAAGTCTGCTTTGCCTGTTCTCGGCTTTGTACCCATTGACAAACCAATCCTCACAGCATCGTATGAAGTTGCGTACTTGATCGCAAAGCAGGGCAAACTACACAGCATTGGTAAAACACTCGTAAAACCAGCTGCGTTGAAGATGGCGAATATCATGCTGGGAAAAGCTACTGAAAATACGTTATCCCAAATTCCTCTTTAAATGACACCATCAGCGGCAGAATAGATGACATGAGCGATGACATCTTGGCTCAAATAGTTGCAGATCTGAGTTCAAGCCCAGCAAAATTCAGCCTTCAACTCGACGAGACCACCAACGTTTCCAGAATATGGTTTCTGCAGTTTGTTCGGACAGAGCTCCAATCATGTTGGAACGAAACTCTGGTTTTAGTGCGCTGGTGAAAGCCGATGCAACACACATCATTGTAACGCACTGTGTTCTGCACAGACATGCGTTAGCAACAAAAACCTTATCTTCAAAACTGACAGAAGTATTAAAATTTGTAGTGGAATGTGTGAACTTTGTGCGAAATAGTGCCCTGAAGCACCACATCCTCAAAGAGCTGTGTAATGAAATGGGCTATGAATTCGAGGTACTTCTGTACCATTCTACCGTTCGGTGGTTATCCCGTGGAAAGGTGCTGAATCGTGTTTTTGCCATGCGTGTGGAATTAACCCTGTTTTTGCGAGAGCACCAACATTGTCATGCAGATTGCTTTGAAAAATCTGAGTTCATTCTCATTTTGGCGTACATGGCCAATATCTTCAATGCTCTCAATCAACAGATGCAGGACGGTGGAATCAACATCATCGAAGCGGAAGAAAACCTGAAGGCTTTTCAAAAAAAATTACCGTTATGGAAACGACGAACAGAGAATGATATCTTCGCAAAGTTTCCCTGCTGGACGACTGTGTAAGTAAGATCGAAGATGTGTCTGAAATCGTGGAACTGCACTGTAGCTTTTGTTTATCTTCACATTATATTTTTCTTTCATGCAAAAATTTGTTTTGTGTTTAATCTGTTTTGATGTTTATAAATCTCATTATACGAATATATGGGGGTTTTCATAACATAAATATCAATTTATATGCTGAACTAAGGTAGTTAGGTTTTGGACTTTGCTCATGAATAAACCAGTTCACTTTCTTAAGCCATTGGCCTCAGTTAGCATTTGAAAATAATCTGTTTGGACAATCATGTCACACTCGCCCAAGGTGTGCTGCAATACGCACAATCTATTCGCTGTCATAAAGTCTGTAGTTTCTATCTCACGACTGTGCAGTATTTTTCCTGTAGTTTTAGCATAATCTTGTTTCAATAAGGACAAGTAAAATTATAAACAGAAGTTTATATTTACAGTGGAGACAGTGTGTCTTTTAATTTAAAAAATACTGCAAAAACACCCTGTTTTAAGAATGTTTTAATCGTTGGAGTAAACTTTATAAAAATGGTCGTGTAGCTGTTTTTAACCCAAAGACAATATTTACCAATACATGTAGTGTTATAAAATATCAAATATTCAAGGACTTCATACATTTTCAAGTGGAGAAGGAAAGATACCCATAAAGATATATTTAGTTTCAAATACTGCAGTTTATAATCATGGATTAGCGGCGTTTCTGAATAATTATATTAATAATGGATATACTTTTAAGGATAGCTTTCAATTATCTAATCTCAACATTTAAAGTGTGACTGTGTTTACCATGGTAGCTTTTACGCTGACTCTTTGTATATTAACAGCCCTTTAGAAGAAACAATAAAATTGAAGCCGAGGAAGTTATTAGCACTTATGGTAGATTATATTCCAAAACGATTTTAATCCTATTAGTTTCACCGCAGGATTCTTTTTTTTATTATTCTTTGTTTAATGGTAATCTTTGTAATCGTATCTCATGAAAAATACTTTAGCCATTAAGGTCGGAAATACAGAGAATACTTTACTGTTAATCATTTTCATTGATTCGTGAAATATCTAAGTAGTAAGTATAACAAAATTCGATTAACTGTTAAACATCTGGAAGATTATTAACTTAATGTCTTAGACACTTTGGTTCATATAACTGTCATGGTAATCTTAAACCTGAGGATTACCAAGGAAGCACATATTTATTGCTTTGTTCTCCAACTGAGCAAGTTATATGTCCATTTTCTTCAAAGTAACTTAATACAAGATTTTAATTCATCGTGCACAGAGAGTTTGAGGCATTTCCAAGTCTTAAAAATTCAATAGAATACCATGTACAAATAGTTTCCCCATTTATTTGGTAGATAGAATAATTTAAGAAACTTTCTAGAACCACCAACGCATGCCGTTTCTAGCTGTTCAGTTTCCGTATCTTTATCATGTTTTGGTAAACATACTTGCGTATGTCAGGCAAAATCCGTGTACACAGGCTTATGGAATGCTGGCACGTAGAATTTAGTGTTTTTTTTTATTTTCTATAAATACGAATGGAGAATTTAGTTACTGAAAATATCAATTTTAATTAATTTACTTGTAAAAACCAAAAACGTGGAGATTTAAAAATACTGAATAGATGATGCGTATTGGAGCACATTTGTACAGGTAAGCGTGGCGTAGTCATCTATTCAATTTATTTTAAAAGCTTAACTAAGATCAAACCACCAATAACGGATAAAACCTCCATATCAAAGGGATCGTGATCATTCATAAGCAGAAGTTGCAATTCAATAAAGTTAATGTAGGATAAACTGCTGTCCATGTTATAAAAACATGAAAGTGCATTCATGTAAATTTTTATGAGGTTTTCATATTAAAAGTACATATCACTATTTATAATTATTTTATTAAATAATAATGGCGTTGTCTGTGGCTTTAGTGACAGTACTGAATATATATGTATTATGTAAGTACGCGATGTATTAAAATTTTTTCTTGTTTTGCAATCGGTTCATTTTGCTAGAGGTTTTTAGGAAAATATCTTTAACGTTTATTACGCAATCTGAAAACTAGATTGCTTAATCACTATTTCACTTCACATTGGAAAACTTTTGTTATGATACTTAGTTATAGCTTGTTTAGTGTTAATGGCAACTAATTTCGAGTAATCAATGGTGTTAGGGAATTTTTTTTTACTTCAGTGTTGTAACTGCCCACAACTTTACAAAATAACTTAATAATAAATACATTTTTAAGTGGTTAATTAAGTTTGACAAACGCCACCATTATCAATATGGAATTTTAAATACTATTATATACAGAAGTTGAGGATATGTAATTTGTAATACAGTTAATTTTTTAACTGTCAAAGTTTTTTATTGTGACATAATATTTTTAACTACGTTAATTGGTATCTCCATTAAGCTATATGGTGCAAGAAGTAACAGAGTTTTTCTCTTGAATACGTTAATTCAATGGTTCTCATATCTGAGGTCGCAGCAGGCTCTGGTGAGGTCACGAATATGATGAAAAAAAAACACGTAGTTACAATAAATGTTGAATAGAACGGTTGAAATACATGTCGAATAGATGGAGACAGGAAGATTTGGATGTCTGAAACGGAGCTAATTTTTTTTGTTTGCTAAAGCAACGGAAACTATTTGAAAGTAAATTTGGAATTATCGATCGATTCAATGTTCTGAAATGTTATGTATTTAGAATTACAGCAACTCAAGGAAGTATCAGAATTAAATACATTCCTTAAGTTCCAGCTCAGCGTTAGGAATATTTTTCTCAAATTTTCTGTGGAGTATGATTTTGGTTTAGTTTGGTTTGTTTTATTTTGAATTTCGCGCAAAGCTACACGAGAGCTATCTGCGCTAGCCGTCCCTAATTAAGCAATGTAAGACTAGAGGAAAGGCAGCTTGTCATCACCACCCACCGCCGACTTTTGGGCTACTCTTTTACCAACGAATAGTGGGATTGACCGTTACATTATAACGCGCCCACGGCTGAAAGGGCGAGCATGTTCAATGTGACGGGGATATGAACCCGCGACTCTCAGATTACGAGTTGAGGAACACAACTAGTCATCACCACCAACTGACAACTCTTGGGCTACTCTTTTACCAACGAATAGTGGGATTGAACGTCACATTATAACACCTCCAAGGCTGAAAAGGCGAGCATGTTTGGTGCGACGGGGATTCAAACCCGCGACCCTCAGATTACGAGTCGAGGGCCGAAACCACCTGGCCATGTTGAACCAAAGGATTATGAATAAAGATACAAAAGCTGTTGTGCGACATGTAGTGTTTTGACTGTACTGATTTTACCAATTTACTTATGCAATTAAGAATTAAGCCGTCTAAATAGGACTTGTCTGTTATATATATGTAAAAACGGCTCGTTTTCACATATATATTTTTCTCTACGAGTGGGTTTTTTCGACATCACTGATTAGGACTTGTCTGTTGGTAACTTCCTCTCCAAAATCATTGCTAAGCGCAGGATGGTATGTATATTTGTTTTGTGATTAAACACAATGAGCTAACTGTGTTCCTATCCATCACTTGTATCGAAACCCGTATTCTAACGATGTAAGCACGCAAACATACCGCTGTGCTACTATGGGTTTCCCAAGGTTGATGAATTCTGCTTATTAAATCGACTTTTCGCTTAGCCCAACTACGCAGTGGCGTATTTAGGTTGGTGTTAGAGGGATCTCAGCCTCAGTGCTCATGGTCCAAATAGGGACCCATTGATAACTTTATTCTATGTAAAATTACATCGGATGTTGGGCCCACAAAAATTATTAGCCCCTGAGCCGATACAACCCTGAATTCGTCAGTGTAACTATGTAATTCAGTTTTAAATGATTATTATTTATTATTATCGTTGTTACTTAATCATTATAATAGGCTATCTCTGCTTCACTCACAGTGTGTATAAACCTGGATTTTAGCGTAAAGCCCCCAAACTATTAAGCCACTAGGAGGGGTAGATGAAGCGATAGCAATACATATTTGTCAAAGATAATTGTGAATAGATAAGATAAAAATTTTGAAAACGTGTTTTCTTTGCTATTAACATTGTAATTAAGCAGGTTTCAACATACATTTTCTTGTTCGAATGTGAGAATTTTTTTCTTACCATGGTGTCTTGTGCACCGCTAGTCCTTCGATGAGTGAACTCGCAAACAAAACATTTTACCTAAAAATGTGTTTCTGACCAATTTTAATTCATATTGTTATCCGTGGACTAATTTTAACTTACTCCTTATTCTAGGATCTAGAATGAGAAGCAAGTTTCAAAGTGATAATAATAAACAACTTAGTAAGTTGTGTCAATTTTGACAGTAATTGTTTTGAAAAGCAAAGAAAAAGGAAAATTTTCTAGCTTTCTCCATAATAATTACCACGTAGAGTATGCGTGATAATTTTGATATAAGTTTAAAAGAATCTACTCTTTTGTATAACAGAAGCATTTCACTTGACATGAGTGCTATATACAATAGGCAAAATATCTCCTTTCTAAAGAAAAACCGCCCAACGACATACGGAGAAAGTATCAAACTATGTTTTTTCTTCCGTATACTCACTAGCTGGCATGCTGACAGATTCCAGGGCTTTGACACTAATTTACCACAGTAGAAGAAGCTGTCCAATTACTGACGTTTACACCAACACTTCTAGTTGCGAGATAAGACGTATGTCTCCAGCATCTCACTCAAATACAGAAGAAAAGACATACCTTCGAGAGTCTAGTGGTTCTATCTATTTTTGTTAAGTTCAGAACAATGAGCTACGTACATGTCCAAAGTTGATTAGAAGCAATCTACTAAGTTTATCATGTCAACGCTTTTGGAATGGGATAAATAATTTTAAGAAGTTGTATTGAAAGTAATATGCACACAAAAAACTTTGAAAAGAAGACAAAAGTCTCTATTTGAACAAGCAGTATTATCAAAGTCTTTCTTATTTTGTTGCTGTACTCAGGTATTAATATCAAGAAATGTGACACCAAAAAGTTAAAACATTGATACTTTAGTAGAGAATTTAATAAAATTGAAACATATATAGTACACATGGTGTATTGTTTGAAAACGATTCGTTATTATATGACAAAGAGTATATTTTTGGAATGTTTTATTGCTTCTCTTACCATAAAAGATAATGTAACGGATCAGAAGTTTAGATATACGGACGATATGAAAAAAAACAAAAAAAACATGCAACTAAAGCTCGTGTTTTTGACGTATTCAATATATCCCATATTTTTTGTTCAATATCACGTAAACGTCTCATAACTTATATTACTGTCTAAAATGGAGAACTACTGATTTTATATTAAACATTTTTAGTGATAATACGACCATTTTATTACTTCATTAAATGAAGTGTTTCATAATGTTTGTCAGTATGTTCATTCCCATAATAGATTAATTGTTTCTCGTTTTGGTTATCTATTCCGTCAGTAAAAAAGTGTGCAACTGTGATGATTGACCAGTTGTTTAGAAACTAAGAGCTATTACTACTAAAATAAAATATAAATATAATATTTTAAGTTCTAATTTACCATTAACAATTTGTTACACAACAAGCAAATGATGAAAAATATTGTCTGGACTTTAATCTTAACTACCAAATTAACTGAAGGAACATTTATGGAGTTTCTTCTACACAATTACACTGTTGTATCTTCTAATGATTCCCAATTTCAGTATCATAGCTGTTTGCTTCACGTTTACATATCAAACAATTAGTATTTCTTGTCTTTTATTTTTTAGTGTAATATTACATATTGAAACATGTAATCAAGCATCAAATCATTAAATTTATTTTCTCTACCTGCATAGGAAAATTCAGTTTCTTATTAAATTTAACAGGATTTGAAGTTGCTCTGTTGAATCATTACGTCAAGTTCATTTTGTGAGATATGACCACGTAAGTTCGTAAGGATTAGGTGTTACAACGTTTGAAAATTACAGTTGGATAAAAAATGCATTTTATGTGAATCATTTATTATGCTGATAAATTCTGTATTCCTCAGTTGCAAGAAATGTTTACCTTTGGTATGTGTGAAAGTTTTTAACACATACGGTTAAAAACACAAGTTCAACTTTGGCAAAATTACGTTCAATATCTTGTAAGAAGGAATCATGTGTTGACATTCTGCAAGACGTAATCACTCCTGCGATGGAAATAGCATAACTCGATGTCTAACAAAATTACTAAGTGTTCTACCTATTTAAATATCTTGGCCTAATTTTTGTTACCAGATGAATAAAACAACATACTTTAATAAGTTGTTACACTTGCAAATTAAATTAAATGTGAATTGTCTTTCAAATTATGGAATCAACATCGCTGAATGACAGATGATATGTTCTAGAATCATCTAGACGTTTCTGCTGAAAATTTAGACGCTATGTAATGGTTAGTACACTTTTCACATTTTAAGTATGTTACAAATTTTTATTTCATTTGCAAGCAGATAAATATAATAGTTTAAAAACTAAATGAGACATTATTAGAGGTTTTACAGTGTTAATTACGTATTAGTATTCATATATTGCATAGCGTTTTTGAAAGAATAAAGATCTTTTTTTCGTGTCATTGAGTTTATATTTTAATTAATCATACGGGTAACTTGTAATATTATCCTGAAATTATTTTCGCCCATTATCCTGAATTTAATTACCAGGTGAGTTGATTCTGTAAATACGTTTAGAAACGTAACGGTTGAGCTGTCAAAATGACGACTGGGTACAATTTACACAATGTGAAAAATTAATCTAAAGTTGTAATCATGTTTAGGAAATGTTGATGTAGTTATTTCCAAAAGTAACTAAATTACCAGTAACTATCAGACTTCAAGTTTGATCTTTGAGAGAAACATCATGACAGTACCATGGAAAACCAATGTTGGTATTTTAATCAATTTATATTCTACATGGTTAAAGAAACTGAATAATGTTGAATGAAGAATTCGCTTGTTTCTACACGATTGACGAGGGCTAAACGAGCCTGAAGACAATTACTTAAAAAAACAATTTACGTGTTCCATATATTTGTGAAGAAATAATATTTAAATTTAATTTTTTTTAATCTTGTCTGATGTCTACTACTTTATGTTCTGTAAAGTTTGACAGGGTTCCAGTTCTAGAAGCAGTTAATTTCAAATTAATTTATTTTCCTATATACTTTTCATTAACACGTACACGTAATTTATTCCCCTAAAATAAAAAAAACTCGAACCGCTTGGAAATTTTTCTATTGGGCGGAAAATGCTGAGTCCCTTGTTAGTGAACCATGTTGTTAACGTGTAATTCAAAATGGATTAATTAAACTTTCTTATGCATATTGTGGTAATTTAAGATATAGACGCGTGTGTGTATGTGTTGCAAAAATTCTCGAATTTTGTTTCTTGTTCACAACGTACGTGTGTTAGGTCGATACTTATACAAGTTACAAAGTGGATTTATCCAGGTTTTGTTGATGCACTTGTACCGTGAAAAGAGCTAAAAATGATGAGGTCTCAGCACTGTCAAGATAATTTGTGATGTTTACGTAGGTTACGTGTAAGCTGATTAATTCGGGATTTCAGTTATTATAAATTGCGCTTTCGCTTTAATTATTCATATTAACTGCTGTACACTCGGTACGTTTAATTCAACTTACAAGCTCCGAATAATGTATGGAATACGCGCAGTGCATGCTTCCTTGGTCTCTTTAGGAAAGCATTCAAACTGTCACTGTCTGAATAACGCGGCTTTTGGTTTAGGCTTTCTGACAAGTCTCCATTACCAAAAGCAAAAGAAAACTACAGTATTCCGGTAGCTTCATATTGTAAATAAAAGTGATACAAGAGTTACAAAATATATGTGTATAAATAAATTAATACTAATGCAACGGAATGAACGCTTTCAACCTAAAATCATATTGATTGAAATATTTTAATAAAATCATATATAATTGTTGAATTAACCACCAGAAACTTTTGCTTCGTTGGCCTGATAATTATAGAATATAAAAGTACCCAACAAAGATGCAAAGTCAGTTTTAATATCATGTTTTCGTGCACATCTTTGAAAAACGTTTTAAGTTTACTTAAAATTATGTCTAATGCCTTGAAAAATAAATATTGTTAGAGCAAACAGAATTAAATGTCCATAAATGTATATTAAATATGCATTTATTGGTGGAAATTAATCTTGAAGAAAGCTAACAACAAGAAAATTCGTAACGAACTACCACTACTCTGGTGTGAAATTTAAGGTCAGTTAATCGTAACTATTTATTTTAGTTTAGTCAATGCCTTTTTTCCAACAAAATTATTTATTTACACAAATCAGATATAAAGTCTTTATGGTGCCAAGGCTTTTTGTTTGTTTTTTGTTTGTATTTTTTATTTCGCACAAAGCTACTCGAGGGCTATCTGTGCTAGCCGTCCCTAATTTAGCAGTGTAAGACTAGAGGGAAGGCACCTAGTCATCACCACCCACCGCCAACTCTTGGGCTACTCTTTTACCAACGAATAGTGGAATTGACCGTAACATTATAACGCCCCCACGCCTGAAAGGGCGAGCATGTTTGGCGCGACGGGGATGCGAACCCCCAACCCTCAGATTACGAGTCGCACGCCTTAACACGCTTGGCCATGCCGGGCCAGGGTACCACGGCAATTGTCGTTTAAGAGCATTATGTCTTGATAAAACCGTCTTGTGATGGGATTTAGCAATGTCCTTTATTTATAAACAAGTTAATAAACAATAATTCAGATGCATTAAAGCTGTGATTTTGTTGCCGTTGTTTCTCGAAAAGAGATTGAAATGTTTTTTTTTCTACCCCATAAGTTAACTTAACTGATACCGATCATTCTTGATATGTGTCACAGATTACGGTATCCAGTTCATAACAGCAAACTAAATCAACCTGCAAGTCGTTTGTCTGTCATATACTTCTGAAGGAGAGACACCACAACTGTGTACTAGTTATAAAGTATTGCAGAACACACCCGCATACTAAGACAATATTGTTCAATACGACTCCGTGAAGAATAACCATGAGGGAAAAAATTGTGAAAAAGATGCCTGATGGAATAGAAGGAAAACGTATTTATTCTTAACATGACGCTTTATTATTCATGTTTAAAACTAACGCCTTACCTTCAATATTTAATTAAAACCATCTTTCTCTCACTGAGCTTAAGTTTTTCTTTCAGAAAACAGTAATAGACATACAACGCCTTTTGTCGTATTTCTGAGTAAATCCTAAATTAGCCTAAAAACTGAAAATTACTGTAACACCTTATCTCTCGTGACTTTTTTACAACAGTGACATATTATCGTGTTCAAAAGCTGACACAAATAAAATGGGATATTTAATCTATACGGTTTGATCTAGCTGTTTTAAGAAAGCTGTTAAAAACTCAAAGTGCATGCTTGGTTTTGAAGGACTGAAAATAATTTAGTTAAACAACATTTATTTTAATAATTATGTATCGTCGGTGCCATCTATGAACTAATTTAGTACTTTCGAAGTGATATATTTTCATTACTAATTGTAATGAGAAAACCAAGGAAAATTATCAGTGTCTATTTGTTTTGTTTTGTTTTTTAAAACAGAAAAGCTACAGTTAAATGAAAGGTTGGGAAAAGTGAGTGTATCTTCTCTTGAATGATATACTTCTAAACTAAAATGTAACAAAAAATAACATTAGTAATCTAAATCGTGCATATGCCGCATAATGAAGTCCCTACTAAACCTTTTGATTTTCAGAATCACTTCCACAGTGTGCCTGAATATCGATCTACGCATGCGCAAAGAGAATGATTTAAAAGGAAATATTTACTCACGAAGTTTGTGAAACCAAATGTTACTTTTCCGCTTTTTGGAACTCACTTTTAACTGTCTTAAATAAATGTTTCTTTTCACGTTTAATTCTGAACTATTTCGATCTCGCAATAGTGGGAAAATTAGACATTTCAGTACAAGTTAAATAGTATCTATTCTTAACTGAAAATGGTGCAGTGAGTTAATGTTTGCTTGTTTTGTGTATATCATACGTAACATTTGCTTTACTGGTTAGTATAGTCCAAAATATTTGTTCACAAATACGCTCCTAAACGCGCCGATAGGATGGTTGTGCCCAAGAAAGGATGGATAGCAGAAACATAATTCTAACAACGGACCTATGTCTTTTCATGTGTAATGCTTTTAACTACTTTTTAAATTCCCAATTACAGTTTACTAAGCACCTTTCTTAAAACAAAATATTTATCGAAAATTCTAGTTCATTTATTTTCAAGCTTTATGCAATAATATATTATCATTAATGCTCACTAATGTAAAGAAATTGCGACCAACATTTTAAGAAAAGTGCAGTCGACCAGTAGTTGTGACGTCGCCATATATGACATAAAATTACGAATTTTTTTGTGCAAATATAATGTAGCGTAGAATAGTGATTAGTCACTAGCCAAAGGAAGATAAAGACAAATGAAAGCTTGATTGTAAAAATCCTGTAATCTAAAACCAAACAAGTGTACAAGCTCAGAACATAGATGCGCTGTACTAACATCTCTTGTGTATTTCCAAGATAATGTTCGTACTCAGAACGTATATGTACTGTAATAACAAGTATTGTGTATTTTCAAGTTAATATTCGCACTCAGAACGTAGATGTGATGTAATAACAATTATTGTATATTTTCAAGCTAATGTTCGCACTCAGAACGTAGATGTGCTGTAATACACTATTGTGTATTTCCAAGTTAATGTACAGGTTCAGAATGTAGATATGCTCTGCTAGCGACTTTTTAGTTTTTCAATATTCTTGGACTGTGAAGCTAGTTTTCAAGTAATTCCGTACTGAATTTCGTAGTATTCGTATAAACTACTTCCAAGTCCTTAGTACAGTGAAACAATAAGACTTGATAGCTTCTGTAAAATTGTGCTAAAATATAGTATACTTGAATATCAAACTTTCTTAGGTTCATTTATCACAAAAATTTGAACATGAGAAGTTCCAAAGTATATAATTCACTTTTTTTATTTAAATATATATGCAATTTCACGTCTTTTACTTCAAGAACAATAAATAAATAAAATAATAGTATGCATTAATTCCACAAGCCCCCATAGTTCAGTGGCGGACTTGAGGGCTTATGACTCTAAAAAACAGGATTTATATATATGCTGTTAGCACAGCGCAGACAGTCTATTGCGTAATAACTTATCCCTTACTATAAATGTATAAACAAGTATATAAAATTTATCCCTTACTATAAATGTATGGACAAATATATAAAACTATTCCTCTCTATAAATGTATGGACAAATGTATACAAATTATCCCTCACTATAAATGTATGGACAAATGTATACAAATTATCCCTCACTATTAATGTATGGATAAATGTATACAAATTATCCCTCACTATAAGTGTGTGGACAAATGTATACAAATTATCCCTTACTATAAATGTATGGACAAATGTATACAAATTATCCCTCACTATTAATGTATGGATAAATGTATACAAACTATCCCTCACTATAAGTGTGTGGACAAATGTATACAAATTATCCCTTACTATAAATGTATGGAGAATTGTATACAAATTATTCCTTACTCTAAATGTATGGAAAATTTATACAAATTATGTCTTGCAATGAATAAAAAACTTGATTGTAAAATATTGTTCTTCTTTCACCAACAAAGAGAGAATAATTAAATAAGAGCTCATGAATATTATACCATCACCAGGCAAGTCCAAAATACCTTTGTTTTGTGATGTTTTCAAAACATTAAGGCCCGGCATAGCCAGGTGGTTAAAGCACTTGTCTCTTAATCCGAGGGTTGCGGGTTTAAATCTCCGTTGCACCAAACGTGTTCGCCCTCGCAGCCGTAGGAGAGTTTTATAAAGTGATGGTCAATCCCATTTTTTGTTGTTAAAAGAGTAGCCCAAGAGTTGGCGGTGGATGGTGATGACTAGCTGCCTTCCCTCCAGTCTTACACTGATTAATTAAGAACGGGTGAAGTAGATAGTCCTCGCGTAGCTTTGCGTGAAATGTAAAACAAACCAAAACATCAAATATTTATTTCAGATATACTGAAAAAAGATAAATATTGTTGATGAATTATGAAGTTGAAAGCATCAGTGAAAATTTTTATAATTATAACAAATCTTATGAACGAATTTTTACAACTTAGTGTTATCAGATGTTATACATACTTTTAAACACCTATTTTATGTAAAAAGCGAACTTGTTACTAACTAAATTGAACAATTTTGTGCTTAGAGACGTGTTATAAACCAACTAGCATATTATATTTCTCTAAAGGACTTTAGTAATGTGCATTATTTATTATCTTATTTATAACTATCATCCATTAAAATTAAAACTTTATTAGATATCACAAATAAGACGACGAAACAGCATTTGTAACGAGCACTTTCTCCTTTAAAGTCATTTCTTAATATATCCAAGAATTTAATATGCTATTGAAGCTTTGGAGTATTACACTCTAATTACAGTTATACATTGTATTACGAAACTTTGTTCTCAACATTTTCATAACGTTATTATAAACACAAATCTCATTATACTATTATTAATTTCTACCGCTCCAACTACCCAACCATAAACCTTTACATTTAGAAAGATTAAACATATATACAGAAACAGAACCATATAATTAACACACGTCAGGAACTTAACAAATAGAAGCTGTACTATTTACTGTTTAAATCATATCATCAGCATGTTGAAATTATTTTTTTTTGAAGTGAAGTCGTGTATAGTAAATTATAAATCGGTTCTTCTTACAGTTAGTGATTGTAATAACAATTATTATATGTTTTCTAATCAAGTCGTTATACTTGTATGCTTTATAACACAATCCTTACAGCCGTTTTAATCCAATTAATGAAATATTAACAAATCACATCACTCTGTTTGTCTTTATTAAGAAAATTATATCTCCAGTTTTGTTTTGGACCGGACTTAATCTCGTTAACGTGCTGGATTCTGAATCTGATATTCGCTATTCACGTTCCTTTCCAGCTAAATCGCACCTGTCATTTTGGAATCATGGATGCGTAATACGACTAAAATTCACTATCCAATTTTAGTAGTCCAACAATTAACAAATAACATTAATGAATGAATAACTTGTAACGATCTATTCGCTAAAGTTTTGTAGAGTATTACTTTCTTTAAAATATTATTAAGTAATCATTTCAAATGGATCCAACAAATCACTTTTATTTAGATTAAAACCGAGAATACCAATAAATTTCAAAATAAATGTTGATAAAACCTGTTTATGAATGTCATTGGAAATCCATTATACTCCGAAGAGTTTCTATGGTACATAAGAAATGCTCTTTATTTCTTCTCATAATACTTTCTTACTGACACAGTATCTAAATACCCAGTGCTAACGTCTTTGTAATCAAATAATTTTACGGAATCACCTTTTCTAAAAACTCTTCCTTGGTCATCAGAAATAATTTCCGTGCGTTAACGTCTAAATTTCTACATTCTTAAAAATAAGCAGTTGAACTTTACCTGTCCTTAAAGTCGTTGTATCCTCATTTTAAATAGTTCAACGTTTCCACATTCTTCTGAAGGTTACACAAACAGTTTCTCTTTCGGTCGAAAAGAAAACTTACGTATTTCATCAAAGCACAATTGTAACTTTTTCCTTTTTGAATTAAGAGACGTTTTTGTTGTTTGGCTAAAGGAAAATTTGCCCTCACGTAATGAGCTTGTGACTTAACAGGCGAAACTTTTTTTTTCCTAAAGTTTTAGGAGGGTTAGAGAAATTAAGTACAAAACACTGGTTAGGCTAAAGTAGATAATTAATCGTTGAGTCTATTAATAAGGTATATTAAGTGTGAAGATATTATCTGGTTGCGTTTGTTAGTTAGTGTATGCTCCCACGGCTAAAAGGACAAGCATGTTTGGTGTGACGGGGATTCGGATCCGCAACCCTCGGATTACGAATTGAATGCCTTAACCACCTAGCCATGCCGGACCTCTAGCTGGACAATATCCGCGAAGATATTTTACCCGGCCCTTGTTGTTTGTTGTTTTTCTTTTTAATCGTATTTTACTTTGGCAAAACGAAATCTGACCCAGTAAACCAGTCTCGTGACGATTATGCGAACTTTCTTCAAATGTTAATTTAGCTATTCATTCAAAACCATATAATTAACTGAGGCTTTGTAGTAGACATTAAAATTTAAATTAAACCAATATTGTAAAATTACTTACCCAAGCATATAGTTTCTACCTCCAAATTACAGTCCAGATAAAAAACTGGCTTACGAGCATGAGGAAGTTGACCGTCCTTGGTTTGATTGTTGAAAGTTGTCTGACTACTTGACTAGCCATCCCAAATTTTAAATTGTAGTGTCGGGGATGAAAATTTTCAACATTATTTGCCGCTAACGTTTAAGCTTTTTTTTCGGATTGAATAGTAATATATGGTACTTACTATTATAACGCACATACAGCTCCTGAGTGCGGAGCGCACATTTTTTAATTGTTTCATTGTTTTGAAGTAATAGACGTAAACTTTGAAACGTCTAATTCACTGTCTAGCATACTAATCACTCGACCATAATAAAATACATGCTATCCTTTTGCAGAGAGAGAAAATTACCAAGTAAACGGAACTGTTGTATTTGCCTCTGCTGTAAAAATAGGCCTATTAGTGAGCATTTGCCAAGTTAGCTTATGGAATCTGTAGCTGAAGAAACAAAGTGTTGTTATTATAGTTAAAAGGACTGGACATTGCATTCTTCTTTTGTTCCGAATTATTCAAAAAAATTGCAATGTCTTTTGCCTTAGATCTTCAAAAATTAATAATAATATTCTGAGTTTCCTATCTTATTTCTATATTTAGAGAGCCGAATAGTTTTACTTAATCGATTTTGAATACGCAAAGCAGCAAGTCACAAGACAACCATGGCTAATAACGTTGTGGTAGAACAGAATGTACCTAAAATATACCTTGGCATTGTTTAGCATTCCTTGAATGCCTTTGGCAAAAGTATGCAATATCATTTCAGTGATGAAATATTCACACATTTAGATTATGAAGAAACGATCAGATCGCGGATTGGAATTTTTAAAATGGGGATGTGTTTCGTACTTAATGATATTGGGGAAAAATGGATGTAGATCAAATTTGGGAAATCAGAACATTTCAAAAGAAAACCTGAAACACTTTGTATTCAAACTATTGCGAGAAAAGTGCAGCGTTTTGTAATATTTGAGAACCACAAACACAAAGGGCATTAGACAAATCAACCTACATGCCTCAATAAACGTAATCGAAAAAGATCTTTGTTTTGAAAGATGACATAAGTCTCAAGTACACATGCTGCCTCCATGACACGCACTTTAAGCCATTGCATGCCTCAAAAAGTTTCAAAATAAAATTAGTATTTATGCTATTCTATGAGAAAAATATACCAGTCAAGTCGCTGGATGCAGTGCTTACGGATACATGTGTGCTCAAACAATCAAATGGGTATAGGGAATACATGGTTCTCATACACTAGACACATTATGAAAACCAATCATGAAGAAGTGGTTCGCTTTGGACCTGAAATCATTTATTACGACGGAGCCTTTTGAAATGAAAACTGTGTTGTAAAGCTAATCTCAGGACTCACGGTCGTAAGAAAGAGAACGATTGGACTTGGCAACATCGATTATAATGATGTGGTGACGTTCTAAAATCGTTTTATCATAACATATTCAACCTCTGTAATACTTAATTAAGTCTATCTTATATATCTTCCAACCTTGACTTATATGAATTAAATGACTAATGCTTTGAAAATATCTTCTTCCTGAAATAAGCTATATTAACGAGCCAATGACCCGAACCTTGAAAGCCATTGGTAAGACCAGAAACACATTCCAATAAAAGGTGTTTGTAAACTTGTTTGCCAGTGAACCCCTCCCACGGTATTGGAATTAGCAGGATAAAACTTAGCAGACGCATCTGAGGTGGGATGGAGGTGTTCCTATCTACATGACGTGGGCCTCCTTATAAAGGAGAAGTGACTAAAAGACATCATTATGGCTACCAAACCATAACGAGGATCTATGATTAGGTTTGCATAGTTGCTGAATCCGAAGTTACAATATGAATTTATGTTCCTGCCCCTTTTCGAGACCTCAGAGAGAGAAATGTTTGAAATGATGCCAATACAAACTAATGAGACCAAACGGGCCACGTGTGCTCAAGTACTACGAAAGGATGTCTTAATGAAATTTGTTTATGGATACGAATCTCTCTAACGTACACATAGAAGTAACTGAGAACGAAAGAGGAGTTTAATCATTACATTAGGGACTCTAAAAACCATGGAACCTTTGAAACCAGAACCATTGCGTGAGAATTTTTTGACAGTATGATAAAACCTTCACACCTGAAGAATCATTGTAGTTGAAAAATCTAATAAAATCAAATGAATTAAAAACTTTAACGTAAGATAAAGCACTGTGAGAAACATCTCGACGATGAAGTAAAGAAAATTTGTCCAGCTTTAATTTAAAACACAATTATAAATCTTCTTAACACCAGCATGGCCAGGTGGTTAAGGCACTCAACTCGTAATCTGAGGGTCGCCGGTTCGAATTCCCGTCACACCAAACATGCTCACTCTTTCACCCGTGGGGGCGTTATAATGTGACTGTAAATCCCACTATTCGTTGGTAAAAGAGTAGTTCAAGAGCTGGCGGTGGATGATGATGACTAGCTGCCTTCCCTCTGGTCTTACACTGCTAAATTAGGGACCGCTAGCACAGATAGCACTTGTGTAGCTTTGCGCAAAATTCAAAACAAAACTGAAACTGATTCGTCAGTTAAAACCACAACAAAAACCTTTTTTTTCTTGATAATGTTAAAAGCATACACACATATTATTACAAAATAAAAGTTATTAATAATAAAATTATAACCGACTAACAGACTTCTACCCAATATTATTAGCTGAAACATTTTTAAGTGAAATAACTCAAAGATAATATTTACTAAAATTGCCACTCTTCGTTACTCCATTCTATACGTTTACCACAACTTAAATATCTCAGATATTTCAAAAATGTTTCCTGTAAACAAATAGCATGATATAGATTTTCTTGAAAATAAGAGAAAACATAATTTATTTCATTAAACGTAGTTAGATGAGGCACATTAATACAAGCCAGTTTAAGTCTTCTCATTTTTATGTGGCAAAAATACTTGTTTAGTTTCATTATGGCCTTCATTTTCTCACACTTTTACTTTGTGTTAAGATATTCATGTTATAACTAAGAACATTAAAATTATATTATTAGTCATAGTTTTTTAAGGGTTTTTTCTGTCTTTTGGTTCAAGATCAATTCAGAAAAATGAATCTTCGACCTTGAAATGATGTATCCTCTCTCTTACCTTCGGCACATCGATGTCAAAAATTCGACAATTTAACACCTGTCTTATACTTTTCACAAGCTCTTTGGTTCTATGGTTTCTCTAATCTTAGCGTAATATTACAACATTCAATATATCAAGTATAGGTAATTTGTATACTGATGTTCCTCAAAAAACTCTGATATATCCACTCTGATATGGTGGATTTCTACATGTATTACTCCCAAAAGTTTAGAATGTTAGAGTGTAAAGTGAGAGTGGGGCCTAATTTTGACTAAAGTCCTACTCCGAAAGACATTCTGGAACTCTAAAAAGAAAAACTCTAACAATCTTATGCACAAGACCATAAAGTTATTTAATCTTACCTACTATTTCTAAAACCAGTAAATTTAACATCTGTCAGTAAAACGGAAGTGACCTCATGATTGATGTACCTCTGCGGAAATCGACTGAAAATTATGCCGTTTAACACTCCTACGAAAAGTGGGGCCTAATAGGCCCCAGAGCAACTTGAAAGGTTATTAATATTAGGCTAATAATTTTGTATTTAAATGAAATTGCCATTTAAATCCATTAATGAATGGATTAAAGATTCCCACTGTCCCTATCTACTATCTAGCGAAACCACAGCCAGGGTAACGGGCTTGGAGAAATCAGGACTAGAAACGTCTTTTCGTAGGAGTGTTAAAACTTGTTAAAACAAAATTTCATGATCTCCATCATCGCTCTGAACAAAAACTACACGTGCAACTACGTCTATAGACGAATCACTTCCAACAATTGCCTCTTTTTATTGTTACTAATATGGCAAAAAAGAATAACTTATGGAAAGTGTACCTTTGGAAATTAAAAAGTTTATAAAAACAACTATAAAAAATTATACAATCGCTTAAAGCAACAGCCCACATTAAGCACATACTGACGGAGCTAATACCTTAACCAAACTCGTTATCGTAATTCGAGTACTTTAACTTAGTTTCACTTCGTTGGTTGTTAAAATTGAGTGTTAATAACCAAGCATGTAAAAAATTGAAATTTGCGGCGTTCAAGGAACAACAGCTGTGTTGACTAAATCATCCATTCTGTTATTCTAACTGCTTTACTTTGAATTCTACTTGTATGGAAAAATAAAACGGAAACTCTGGTTTCTCAGAAGTATATATATAATGTTTTTGTTTAATACTATTCTCATAAACAGAAACGTTTATAATAATATTGTGTCTTTCCATGTTCCACTTTATTATTTATGAAGTTATTACCCACTTTCAGTGGTGAATCTAATTAAGGTGCTCAGTGTCGGGTCACAAATACGTAAACAAATAGCCAAAACACATTCTAATACGCAGTACCCTGTTTGTTCAACACTGTAATGTAAACACGTGGAAACAGAGGAAAAAAGTTGCAAACTTCGATTTGCAGTTTACGTTAATGTCAAATCAACCAGGATTAAAGTATTCAACCATCTTTCAAAACAGTAGGAAATTATCAAAATTAGAAGAAAAAAATTTAGTTGAATTAAAGATAAATCTTCTCTACTGAATATTAAAGTTTCGATTAAAATATTGCTTATAAAGTGCCATATTCAATTTGAAAAGAAAAAAGTGCAAATATATTTTACTGTGTAAAGCGTTAATTGTATAAATAATCATCTTCGTTTACTGAATAATTTGGAAAATGCAAATATGTTTCACTGTGTTAAGCACTGAGTGTATGTTATCATTTTCGTTTACTAAATAATTTATTTTGATTTTTAAATGTTTAATACAAAATTTATTTTAATAGTTTTTCTGTAAGTGAAATAAAATCAGAGAAAGAAATAAGCTTCAAATGATAATTCAACAAATGACACGAAAAGATATTTCTATACAGTTTTATAAAACCAAGGGCATAAATGTTAACATGAGATTCACGTGACCTTAACATAATTTCTCTTTATTGATCTAAAAAAGAAAGTTAAAATGATATGTGAAACTACTTTTATCTACATTCAATATTTCAAAATGCATTTTGTGTTTTAGAGTTCGGTTTTGTTAATAGTTATCAGCATTAAAAATCGGCAAAGAACATTTTTATAAAATCACGTTAGAGTAACTGACTGCAAAAGAATGTCTGTAATACTGGTATTTCTTATAAAGTAGGTATTTCGTATTTACAGTGACCTTTGAAATCTAAATAAAATCTGATCTAACGAGTGTAATTTTTAAGATAATTTGTATTTTGAAATGTTTAAGTCGATAATACGCAGGTAAAGGATCGACCTACTAAACAAAATGCATCAGTGCAGAACAAAAGTAATTGTACATTAGATAATTTTAATGATTTAAATTTTCAGCTCATTAAATCTTTAAATCTTAAATTTTTAGGGTTAACAATAAACCAAGCACAAAGCGAACATTCACTACAGGTTATTAATAATTAAAAGCATTAAACTTAGAGAACACAACAAAATGAACAAAAATTCAATATTTTTAACGTCTTTTCAGAGCACAGTAGTTGAAAAATTTAATTGTAAAAAGTTGAAAACTATTTACGCATATCCTATAAAGATATTTCAAATTTCTACTGAAAATACTTAATATAGGATAATGTTGAATATTTGTATAATTTTATGATGTGAAAATTTAACAAAGTGAATTACTTGTACATGTTGTTATTATCGGTTTTTAGTTAGAAAGTACGATAAAATAATATTGTTTTTCGTATAAATATATAATTTATGCATATCTCTTCGTAAGATGGTATTGGCATTGTCGGGTTGTGCCGTGATAAGCGGTTGAACTTACTCTATGCTTTTATTATAACTTCGGCAGTCAATCTTGTAATTTGGTAACGACTAGCTATTCAACAGTTCTAAGTTAAGGATTAGAATGCCTCACCTTTAAAGTATTATGAAACCCAATTAATCCACGTATCACATTAGATGTCATTCAGGTTGAAAATACCAAGAACATTCACACTGGATACAAGTTAGTTTCACGAAAATCATGTTATTAGAGCAGGCGTGTACTTAATTCCTATAGTCAACATACCAGGTTAAAATCAAAAGGTTTTAAGATTGTTCAACGAAAACCATACGCTATATATGCTCAGTATCTCACATTTTACTCGTTTTTAAGGGTTACTTATAACAAAAAGTAGCTAGTACATCAGGGGTTATACCTTTACAATTATCAATAGGGCGAAAAAAAGCTGTAGACATTTCTATGTCATTTGGTTAATTTTATTATCTTTATTTATTTATCTTTGAAAAACAACAACAATAATAGTTTTCACACTGTAAAGTTAAAATAGAGTGATTTGAAAAGACTTTAGGAGTTTAAAGCTTGGAGAGCCGTGACTTATTTTCAAACTATTAAACAGTTTATTTGAGTTGCGGTTTTGGTTATGTTATTACATTTTTAGTTCATCAGTGACACAGCGGTATGTCAGCGGATTTTAGAACGCTAGAAATATGGTTTCGATACCTGTGGCAGGTAGAACACAGATAACCCATTGTGTAGCCTTGTGATCAACTGGAAACAAACATTATTTTTTTACTTAATCGAGAGTGTTATAAATTCATACGCTAAGTATGATAGCATCTTTCAAAACCTTTATGAGTCAAGCCTGACCATCTATGTTTATTCTTCATCAAATACACCAGTCAGATTAAAGAACAAGCGGTAAAGTTTAACTCACCCGTTTACTATTACTTGCAGGAAGCATGGCACCCAACATCTAAACGTTTAATGACAACCATAAATATATATATAATAATTGTTTGTGTCTTTTTGTTTGGGGAAACATACATTATCCATGAGCAATCAGCATTATTTAAAGTGCAATACACGTTGTGTTATGCAAAACTTTTGTTCAAATATTTCTAAATAATGAATATGAGTTATATAGTTAAATTATTATGATGTTGATATACAAAGTCACTACGTCTGCACTGGATTTATAGTTTTTAACTAGTAAACATCACTCACCATCATCTCTTCGACTACTCTAAATAAATAATGGATCTTGGCCCATCACTTTTACGACGCATTCACGCCCCCAAATGGAAAAATTGATTTTTATTTTTGAGGTAGAGAAGCACACGGCATGCGAACTACTCGGCACGCCCAGTTACAATAAAATATAAAGAAAAGCACAATCACATAATCTTTTATTCGGTAACAGCGTTACTGAAATTCTATGACAACTGGAAGAGAAATATTCAATAAAGTGGACACTGACCTTACCTTTATGAAAGACAGTTATACGTATCACTAGCAATTCGTGAGATAATCTGTGAATGTAGTATTTATTAAAGAGTAACACAAAGTTAAATATATATATATATATATACATCTTAGAAACAAAAATGTTTCACTTAATAGTTGGTTTCCACTAGCACTAAACCTAAACAAAATCTTAAACTGAATTTTCTTGCCTACATTTGCATCATAAAGACACATACAATGAATTTAATGAAATAAAATTTAAAATCGTATATTAGTTTATAACAATGTCCAGTAAGTCAAAGAGGGGTTAAATATCTGTAGCTCTATTTGAAAACGGGGATCTTTGAAATTTATCGGTAATCTTGAATTAAATGAGGAAAGGGTGCGCTCTCGTTGCTTATAACTCATTAAATGTCGAGTAGAGTAGTTAGTAAGTAATGAGGCTTTATACTTGTTACTAATAATCTCTTTAGGTATAGTAGCAATGGGAAGATTGGACACTTATCACTTATAATATACTTAGATAAAGTAAAAAAGGAAAACTCTCGACACTTGTCATTAATAATATCTTTAGATAGACTAAAAAAGGGAAAACTCTAGACACTTATCGCTAATAATATCTTTAGATAGACTAAAAAAGGAAACCTCTAGACACTTATCGCTAATAATATCTTTAGATAGACTAAAAAAGGGAAAACTCTAGACACTTATCGCTAATAATATCTTTAGATAGACTAAAAAAGGGAAAACTCTAGACACTTATCGCTAATAATATCTTTAGATAGACTAAAAAAGGGAAAACTCTAGACACTTATCGCTAATAATATCTTTAGATAGACTAAAAAGGGGAAAACTCTAGACACTTATCGCTAATAATATCTTGAGATACACTAACAAAGCGAAGACTCCCGACACTTGTCATTAATAATCTCCTAAGATATGCTAACAAAGAGAAGATTCCTACACTTTTCTAATAATCTCAAAAAAACCTCCAGCAAAGTAGAAGTGAGCCTTGTCACTAGTAATACCCTAATAGATTATTAATGACAAGTGTTGATTATCTTCCTTTACTTGTGTTCTTTATTTGTGACAAGTGTCAAACCTTGATTTAGACAAGTAAAGAAGGCACTTATAACTAATAATCTCTTCAAGTAAACTAACCACTCTAGAAGGTGAGCACTTGCTACCAACATTCTCTATACACAGGCTAGCAAAAGAAAACGTTTGATGTTTTGTACTGATAATATCTTTAAGTAGACTCGCAAAGAAGATCTCTACACTTTAATATCCGTTGAAGTGGACTAGTTTAGTGGAAAGTTTGATACTTTTCACTTCTCAAAATCTCTTCAGGTGAAGGAAAAAATGTGAAAAGTGTACAGTTCTTCATAAGAACATTCATATGCTGTGGGGAAAACCTTGACACTTACCGTTAATACTCCCTAAATACAATGTATCAAAGGAAAGGCTTTGAACACTTGTCACTAATAATCGTTAGTGGTATAATAATAATTCATCTCTAAAGGAAAGTTATACACTTGTCAATAACGATCTCTTGGGATATGCATGTGAAATTGAGGTTAAGAAATTGTTATTAACCATTTGAAGCACATTAGCAAAGGCAAAACGTTTGACATTTAACGCTTATAACATCAGTAGTTTTCAGTAGTAAGTTGTACAGGAAGTCTAGGAGGAAGATAGCTAAACTCTTGACGCATAATTTTTAGGATAGACGAGGAAAGAGAAGGTTCAAAAGTATTCAAGGAGAGGCTTTTATATTTAGTTACAATATTCGCTTGAGAAACTTGAAATGTGTCTCTAATGATCTATAGGTGTAGATTAAAATGAGATGAGGTTCAACAATGTTACTAATAACCTCTGACAAAGACATTAAAGAGAAAGGTCATTAATGACAAGTAAATGTATGAGCTTGACATCTGTCACAAATAATCTTGACGTATATCATCAAAAGAGAGGCTGAAAAGTTATAACCAATAACCTCTTGAAGCAGGCTAACAAGAGTGATAACCCATTGAATTAGAATAGAAAAGGGAAACCTTAACATTTTTTACCCTTTTGATGAAACTTGTAATAAAAGAAAGACTCAACAGTTGTCAATAATAACACCATGAGGTAGACCAACAATGACTGGAGCTTAACACTTATCACTGATGTTTATTTGAGGTACTCTAATAAAAGAAAGTATTCAGCATTTGTTTCTAAAAGTGTTTTGATGAGAAAACGTAAATGAGAAGGTTAATCACTTATTACTAATAATCTCTTAAGCAAAGCTTCCAAATAGGAAAATGTAACTGGTATTTAAGATAGCTTTGGTTAGACTTAGCAAAAGGGGGAATCTTGACACTTCCTGACTAATTCCTTGAGGTAGATTGGCAAAAGTGAGGTTCATTATTTATCACTACTATTCAATACAAATTGAAGGCTCAACATATGTTACTTATAATATCTCAAGGTAGACTACCAAAGAGAGAGGATCGATGCTTGACTTCAATAATCTATTTAGGTAGACTAGTAGGTGGCTAGCAGGCTCAAAGCTAATAATATATCGAGGTAGAAAAAGTAAAGAAAAGGATCAGTTCATGGTAGTAACAATCTCTTGGGAGTGGATAGCAAAGGTAAATTTGACATTTGTCATTAATAATTTATTTTGGTTGATTAATTAAAAACAAAATTTCACACCTGTCCCTAATAACCACTTGAGGCAAATTACTAATGATGTTGACACTTGCCAATATCAGTCGATTGAAGTATATTAATAAAAGGAGGGCTGATCATTTGTTTTCACATTTGGAAAACAATTATATTTCATACTTTCAAAAACAAATAAAAAACTCATCTATATTTAGGTTATTGTAGTTTTACAAGTTCTTATGCAGGTGCTATGTATGCAGTTTAATTCACATTTTTTAAAATGGTATACCAAAGTTTATAAGCTTGCCCTTATCCCTTCTCTCTCCTCAACAGTCATTCTGATCTTTATATTTTGGACTTTGTCGTATCATTTATTCTCTTCGTTATGGGTTTTGCCCAAGTTGTGGATGACTCCAGGAATTTGAACAAATAAGCTAGAACTGGAAGTTATTTTTCTTGTATATATACTTATAATAAGAATAATTATTAATCTAACAGTGTGATATATCATAACACATATTTCAATATTTATATCATCTAATTATCTTTCTCTCAGGAACGAACAGCCTGAGAAATTCTTTAGAATACACCTTTAATCAAGGAGAGTTTTGAGATGTGTGTGGTGAATAACAATTACCAAGAGAAACTTTGGCATGTTTTACTAGAGCGACCAGTATCTCTCCAACTACCGTGGAGATCTTTCAAGCAGTAAAGAGTTTTGTTGTCCAGGAAGACACACTGGAAATGTTCTGTCTCTGAGTCCTGTAGATACAGTCTATTGCAAAACAGAGATAAAATATTTATCCTTATGCGTCTTGATATTCTGCTATAGACTTCACCAAAAGATATCATATTCATCTGTTGGTATATATTTCTGGGTAGTTGGAGAACGAGAAGAACGCCCTTTGTATAAAGATAATGTCAAAAAACTGGAGCCTCCATTTCACACTGAGTTGTCCATTTGGTGTTTAAAGGATGACAAAGGAGATATAGACCGTTTCTTAAAAGACGTTGAACAGTTTAAAATGCAATACGTTTGTATGTATATTTAAAAACTGTATAAATATGAGTTAAAAATTACCACCAACTCCCTTTACGATACTTTGCTCCAAGCTCTTCAAGCTAGTGCAACAACTAGCCTTTGCAGCTGCTTAATTAAAATTCTGTGGCGTCACTAGAGGTAAACAAGGTAAGTCGAAGTTGGTTTCCTCTCTGTGTGCCTTTTTGTGCGTAAAAACTATCTATTTGCTCATGTGAAAATAATTCGGTTTTTCTTGTCAAATTTCATTTTGCAAACGTCGTAAGTACAGTTACTTGTGAGTAAGTTGTTTCAGGACATAATCAATTATAGTTTGATGCTATGTTGCTTATAGACGTGGAAATAGTCCCAAGGAAAAGAAAGTATATCTGCACAAGTTTCTACCTAAGTCAGACAGAAAACGGTACATGGCGTGGACAAAGTTCGTATCAAGAACTCGTGATAAACAGAGTTCGACTAAAAGCTGCCATGTATGCAGGGAACACCCTTTGGAAACAAACTTCAAAAATAAACCACAATTTGATAGGGACTTGCAAAAAATTAGCACTAAAAAATAATGCAACGAAGTTCGAGGGAGATTTATAAAGCAGCCTGGCTCCTGCACGTAGCACATCACGATCTTGTTCACAGACTGATAACAGAGATGATAATCGTCTGATGAGCTATTCAAAAAAAAGAGGCATACAGGATACGCTCGGGTTTTAAATGATGTTTTAAATACAATATAGAATTGTCAGCAACCATTCAGGTTTTATAAACACACCTGCATTGCCAAGTGTGTAAAGGCGTTTGACTCGTAATTCGCGGGTTCGAATCCCTGTGGCACCAAACATGCTCGCCCTTTCAGCCGTGAGGGCGTTATAATGTTACGGTTAATCCCACTATTCGTTGGTAAAAGAGTAGTCCAAGAGTTGGCGGTGGGTGGTGATGACAAGCTGCCTTCCCTCTAGTCTTACACTGCTAAATTAGGGACGACTAGCGCAGATAGTTCTCGAGTAGCTTTGCGCGAAATTCTAAATTAACAATAATAATATAAACATACCAGTAGATCTGATAAAACAAAAAAATGTTTGTGCAATTTCACTTTGAGCTGTTATTTACCAGAAAAAGAATTATTTGCTTAATTTTTTCATCATGTTTATAACACGTTTTTAAATGGAATTCCATCAAAGATGTCAATATGCAACATAAAAAACGTTAGTTCTACAATGTGTTTGCTTGTTTTGTTTTTGTGTGATACGACATGCACTTTCAATCACAAAAAAATGCTCTATTGTTTGTGTTCTTTAAATGCGTTTCATGATGGTAGTTGCTTGGAAGGAAAGAATTTAAGAATGTGCAGTTCAACATTAGTGATGAGCTTGAATTGTCCAGAGTTCAATGCCACAGAACATTTGGACGAGGAGCACTTAATAACTCTTACATGTTTGCCGTTCTATTGAACCACATATTTGTCTCCATAGAGAACTATGAAATCTATAGGCGGAGTTCATACTCGAAATGTAACTTACAAAACATTAACTTCTTATGTTGATGGTGTAAAGACATACATGAGAACATAAGAGATTTCATCTCTAACTATAGTTGCTTCTGTTGTAACATGTTTCTAGATGTCCACATAGACTTAATGGTATAGTAGAAAATTTAACTCGCAGCCGTAACAACTAGAGCTATGGATTCTGTTTCAAAAAATTCCCTAGTGTTCATAACAGCTTCCAAGGCTTAACAAAAGAATCAGCCAATAACTCCACTACTGTCAGAGGCACTGCAACGTCCCAACGGGATGACAGGTAATTCTATTTTTCTTGAATGCATTGCTTGCACAACAGGAGTGATCTTCAAGAAAATGCCAGAAACATGATGCGTACAGTATCTATTTTAAATATTTCTTACTCGGTTACTGGATATTAGGATGTCAATATCCTTTATTCTAAGACACAACTACTGAATTCATTTACTGTTCTGGCCAATTATGCAGTGGAAGAAGAAGTGTTGAAAGGAAGCTGTGGTTGCAGCTGTTTCATCCAGTTTAAATTAATGAACTTTGTTTTAGTACTTATTCCCAATTTTTACATGATGGATAATCATAAAATTGACATAATATAGTATCTGTCAGTAATTATACATTTAGATGTAAGATTATGTTTTTAGTGGATACTAAATAAACTAGGATTCTGCTCAACGTTTTTGTGTATTAAATACTTCGTTTGAACTTTTCCATAAAAAAGACCGTCGTGTCTCACCTTGTTTCAGACACTGACTAACAATGTTTAGAGCCTGACTTGTGCAACGGGCGAGCTGCAGCTCTGCAGATCCAGCATTTAATGAAATCTAAGAATAGTAGACTGCATGCATGCACGTCGAGAAGGAGGTAGTTCCCCCTGTTAGCACAACGGTGTGTCTATAGACTTACAACGCTAAAATCCGGATTGAGGTACCTATGTGGACAGAACACAAATAGCCCATTGTGTAGCTTGTACTTAATTACAAACAAGCAAGCTAACTAACGTCTTTATGTTAGTGATAATATTATAATAACGATAAAAATAATACGAGCCAGCCTTGTAGTTAGCACTGGTTCATATGTACCCTATCCTAAAGCAAACAAAGATCTTTGAACATTTGAAGTGGTTGTTTGAGGCTTACGCTACCTACACCTTTACTGCTAGCAGTAACTTGTCATTCTGCAATACAAGCCACATGCATCTCGTGAAGCATCTAGAACTGACTTGTAGTGGATATTAAAATATGCTTCTGAGATTGTTCATTTTTATCGGAGGTTATTGTAAGAAATGAAATAACTCCTAAATTCAGGATGTATTTTAGATAGGTGACCAAGGTAACACATTAGTAAATTTATTCGTACTGGTCTAGATGATATTCGTTAGTTGAACTGACAAGTCGAACTGGACAATAACAGTAAAACTAAAACTGCTTCAGTGCAACGTAGGGACAGCATGAATTCCATCTCATGGCATTTGGGTTGTAAATTGGACTGACCATTTGTGAAAGATTAATAGAGTTTACATTTAGATGACTGCAATACGAAATATATATCTCGTCTATGTAAATGACATGTTGATATCTGCATGTTTTAGGCCACAACTTAGACCCTGGAAATAATATTTCAGGACATCAAATTTGAACATTTGAAAATAAAAGCAGAAAATCTCTCATTTATGCATTTTAAGCGGGATTTCTCAGTCTTACTATGAAGATGGAAGGTCCACTGATTTTGCAAGGATCGTAATGAACAAGGACTAGACCGATCTTGAGATAAGATCAGAAGTCCTCAGCATTATAGATTTTGCATCATATTATTGATAATTTGTGGTCCGTTTCTCCAACACTATAACATTTTAGTCTCTAAAGTGTGCCTTGAGCAGGAAAACTCTAAACTAAATTATTCTTATCAAAACAGTTCATTATTTATGAATACTAACTCTATTTACAATGGAACTGGAGCAGTAATGTATTGTACTTCGTATATTATCATGTTTGTAAGCTATATGTTAACAGTCATGAACATGATATTTGCCCGGCATGGCCAAGCGTGTTAAGGCGTGCGACTCGTAATCTGAGGATCGCGGGTTCGCATCCCAGTCGCGCCAAACATGCTCGCCCTCCCAGCCGTGGGGCGTTATAATGTGACGGTCAATCCAACTATTCGTTGGTAAAAGAGTAGCCTAAGAGTTGGCGGTGGGTGGTGATGACTAGCTGCCTTCCCTCTAGTCTTACACTGCTAAATTAGGGACGGCTAGCACAGATAGCCCTCGAGTAGCTTTGTGCGAAATTCCAAAACAAACAAACAAACAATGATATTGTATAGCAAAGATGGAATTACTCTTAATCGTAGCATTTGTCTGTAGTATTTATAATGTAGTTTTCTGGACGTTTTACACACAAATAACGCCTGTTACTCTACTTTATACACATAACTATGCACCTTTTCAATTGTTTACTGACTGTCCAATGTTGATTTCAGTGGATTTTTATATAAAAACCTTTAATGATCAGATTATCATTTATTTTTCATTCTAGAACTTTTGCTGATATGAGCAAAGACTTTTTTTAGGATTAATAATAATTGTATAAATAATAAGGGTTCTTATAATTCAATATTCAAAAAATCTAAATCCTTGTTTACCCTACAGTCCATCCATTCATCTAAGTGAACGAAATTATTAAATAAAAGGTACTTAAATACCACGTATGTTCTCTGCACACTACATCAAACTAGATATTTGTACAGTTGAACGATCCGCAATATAAAATCAAACGATAGATCATTATTTTGGCTTAGCTAAAGGCAAAACTTTTATTATCTAACAAAAGTAGACAAGAATATAAAAAGTTTAAGTTCTCTTTTATACCAGAAAAAACCCCAAAACTGAATAGTTGTTGAGGATAAACATATACAGATAATTGCTGAATTCGTTGTACTTACTGACAATTCAGGTGGAAGTTTGTGCCACTTTTATGACTTTACCCCTCCTTACTTATAAAAAGTGTTAAGACAATACTTCATGTTGATAAGCAGCCTCTTAATACCTGAGTAAGGAATGTTAGAGTTTCAGAATTTGTATCCTCCCTGAACCTAAAGCCTGTGCTATATATCATATTTATGAATAACCTGGTTTGCTTAAGGAAGTTTTACTGGTATTACTGTTACATTTCTCGATTTCCCCACTACACAAGCATAATTATTAACGTATTCGTTTAACCAGTTCAGAGAATTGGGTCAAACAGCATTACAACTAACTTACGCATATGGAGTTCGTAGCATCATAGATTGGTGTGAGAAAATACTAATAACACTAAGTAACTTACAACATATCAGACTTCTAGAATCCTTCAATGAGGTAGTTCTCTTACTACGTAAAAACTTCTGTTAATTCAGTAGTACTGCGTCATTTTATTTTCTAGAAAACTACTATCACTATGGATAACTAAACAGATAGGTTTGGAATTGAAGCCTTCGTAGTGTAACAGATTTACCGTTATAGATTTCTTTTAGTGCCTATATTTGTTTCTGTATAGTTTTCTTTTTTGCAAGTGACGTATATTATTAACTGTATTGTGCCACCTATTATCGCAACTTGTAGAGATTCTTGAAAGTTAAAAGCAACAATAACTATCTGACAAAAGCGCGCTAGAACGTTGTCGAAATTTCTACAAGCTCGAGTGATTCCTACAAAATGCAGCTAGCGGAATAACAGAGGAGAAGAATATTATCGGACAGCTACAATCAGTACTATATAGGCCTAGGAAGCTATGATTGTGATTAACGCACTATTAACCGAAGAACTACAGAATTGGACCAGAAATGTTTATATATTTCTAATATTACAAACCTTTCAACTTCAGCGAAATACTTTGGACGTTATCATTTCTGTGAGAACATTAAATATCTTCGCTGGAAGAAGCCAGCTTGTGCCCGGTGTGAAGCTATCCAAAAAGAGACATCGTTAGATTAGTTGAAGTGTAAAAAAATATCAACTCAGAATTAATTTGCTCATCGTGGACCTGGATATTCGATGAAATATTCAGTTCTAGACTGGATATAAGACTCGTTATTGTCTGTAAGTTTGTAAAACTCTTATATATAAACCATCATCTGTAATAATTATTAATAACAACCGTTATTATAAATTATATTTTTCTTTGTATGTATATTAAAATATATTTGTATTAAAAATTGTGTATATCTATCTTATTGGCAAATATCATATTAAGATTCAATTAACTTCGAAATTCGAATTCAAGTTTCCAGTTATTTGAAATAATGATAACATGCGATGTAATAAGCTAGGGAGAAAGCTCTTGTCCGATCTGAATTATGAATAAAATTCGAAATAAATCAAAATTCAAATAATAATTCGATTTATATTTATTATTTTCAACAAGATTTGATCATGCCTGATTATCAAGGTTTTCTTGAATTACCTTCCTCAAAGAACTAAAAAATATAACAAAAGTGAATTGCTTAAAATTGACAAAAATAATTTAGAATTAGAGGTTAAAATCAATGAGAAAAAATCAACAACAAGAGTATTGTTATAGTATTAGTCGATTATGATTTGTTTTCTGAGGAAGCATTAGGAGAATTCGCTAATGTCTCCACTAGCCAATCAGAGTTGAGTGATAATTATAAGTTAGTAATCAAGTTAAAATTCAAACAAATTGAGCTTAAAGAAGCGCGTATCAAAGCATACAGAGGACGTAGACGTCCCGAGGCTGAACAAGCCCGTATCGAAACCGAGAAAGAAATTAATCTCAACTATGATCTCTCAAAGCAAATTGGTATTTTGAACTCAATCGAAATATTAAGGTACCACCATTTAACATTTTGAGAAAGTTACCCAAACCATGAAACGGTCCACAAGAAAATGGTAATTATTATTACAGAGTGTTTTGACTGGTAAAGCCCAAAAAGTGTATACTGCTCTCTCCCTAGAAGATTATACCAATCATGATAAGGTTAAGCAGTCCTCAAAGCATACGAGTTAGTACCAGAGGTTTATCGCCAAAAGTATCAAAGTTATCGCAAGCAAGATAAAAATAAAATCTTGCCATCTCACCGAAAACCAATATCCGTCCAATTCACTAAAGTTGAGAATTCTTCTAAAAGATTCAGCTCTTCCGGTTGAAATTCTTCAGACAGTCATGATAAAACTATCAAAACAATAAAAGCCTCTCTGTTATTTTTCTAAAAAGTCTGGTCACGTTATGTTCTATTGTTGGAGTTTGAAAAGAAAAGGAGGTAACATCCGGTGTGTTCGTGTCCACATGTGGAAGTAGTTTCACCATATCACCTGATGTTGTTGATATGGTTACTGATGTTGTTGGGAAACGACATTTTTGGGAGAAGAGTTGTTGCCGAACCCAAGGTGGTTAGTGAAACAATTACTGTTTCATCTAAGGATGATGCTATTGTTGAGGAGAAGCTCGACTGTTTCCCTCGTGTGTTGCAACTCGAGCTCAGGTTAAGAAGTTAAGCCCAAAAGAATGTTAGACACATGTTCAGAGGACAACATTATAAATTTGCCACAAACAATTTTTGGGTCCGATATGGATCTTGTGACAACTGTCCTACTTTCAATTCATTGGTAAGTGACAATAATGTACGTGAGAGATATGGTTCATCTGTTAAAGTTCCGTTTGTTAGAAGTAACCTGATCACCAAGCAAGAAAAGGATTCAATGATCTTATCAATATTTAAATATGCACTCTCAAAGAACGAGCTGGAAAAAGTTAGAAACTGCTACTTTTGCAAAAATGGTCTATTCATGAGAAATTGGAGACTACCAAATGTACCAGATTCAAAGGACAAGGCAGCAGTTTATCAAATCGTTGTTCTAAAATCATATCATTCTGAAATATCAAAAGTTGCCCATGAGCTTCCCATGGAATATCATTTATGTGTGAACAAGACATGTGACAAAATTATGAGACATTTCTTTTGGAAAAAAAAAGTTTGCAAGATGTTTCCAGATTTTTTAAAACTTGTCATACCTATCATTTGGTTGGAAAACCTAACAAAAAACTTCTGTTGCTCCTTTGGAACCTATCAAGCTTTCGAAACCCTTTCAGTCATGTGATTGTTATCTGTGTTCGGCTTTTACTGAAAACTCGATCAGGGAACCAATATTTGTTGAGATCATGTATGCATCACTCGATTCCTTGAAGCAATTCCCTTAAGAAAGATTTCAGCCAAAAGAAAGTATAAGGCTTTGATTAATTTCTTTACTTTCGTTGGCTTGCTTAAATAAATTCAGTTTAATCAGGAAAGAAATTTTATGTCAGAGTTGTTTCAACAAATTGTTTATCAGCTCGATGCTAAACAGAATAAATCTAGCGCGTACCATCTCGAATCACAAGGTGCTCTTGAGAGATTCCATTCTACCTTGAAGAATATGATTCGGACTTGCTGTCTCGATAATGAGAAGGATTGGGATGAAAGAGTTAATTTATTATTATTACTGTTCATGAGTCAGCTCAGGAGTCGTTAGGGTTTAGCCCATTCGAATTGGTGTTTTGCCGTTAAATGTGTGTTTCTTTGGAGTTGCTGAAAGAAAAGTGGTTGGAAGATTACCCGAAAGAAATACACTTACTGAGTTATGAGGAATACACTTTCTGAGTTATGAGAAATACACTTACTGAGTTATGTTTCCAAGTTTCGGCCTAGATTGTAAGGTGCTTGTGAATCTCGAGGAAATTTGAAGTCATTCCAAACTAGAATGAAAAAAAAATTATTACCACAAGACTGACAAGCGTAAGTTTCGCCCTGCTGACATGGTCTTAGTATTGTTACCCACTAGGGAACATCCACTCAAAGCGAGGTACCATGGTCCGTATGAGGTTGTTTAGGAAGTCAATGAGACAGACTATGTTGTAGAAACATTTGATCGTCGAAAGGCTACCAGCTGTGTCATATCAATATGTTGAAACCCTATTACGTCCGAAATGCATCTGAAAACATTTTAGCTGTTGAGTGTTCTCCTGATTTTGAGAACAGTCTCTTTGACACAGACACTCCTAAATTTGAAAATACTGGAGATGAACGCAACACCATACCGAGTAATTCCGACATCTTGGCCATTCTTAATACAAAATTCTATCACTTGCTCCTGAAGAGAAAAAACCAACTTGCTAATTTACTTATTGAATATGGGTGTATATTTCTGAACATTCCTAACCAAACCAATACTGCAGTTCATGATATTGATGTAGATGATGCTTCTCCTGCGAAATAACATCCCTATCGTGTGAACCAATTATGGCTGTTAAAATGCGTAAATAAATATCTTATATGCTGGAGAAGGGCATTATAGAACTCGGTAAAATTGATTGTTCTTCACCTTTTGTACTGGTTCCTAAATCTAGATAAGTTAAAGTTTGTACAGACTTTCGCAAAGTGAATGCTTTGACAATGACAAATTCTTATCCCATTTTGCAAATGGAGGATTGTATTGAAAAAATTGGAAAAGCCAGATATGTATATCATAAAATGTGACCTGCTGAAGAGATATTGAGCTGTTCTTCTAACTGACAGAGTAAAAGAAATCTCTGCTTTTGTTACTCCTGATGGATTATACCAGTATAATGTGATGCCGTTGGGGATCAAAAATTCTCAAAAAACGTTTCTTTGAATGATGGATCAACGTCTCAATAATCTGTTAGTATTGGAATTTATGTTGATGATATTGTAATTTACAATAATAAATGGGAAGAACACTTGTGATTTTGAGAGGCTAAAGAAAGTCAATCTCACTGTAAATGTGACAAACAGTGATTTTTGTAAGGTTAAAGTAATTTATCTAGGTCATGGGGCAGGTCACGGTCAAGTTCCTCCAATTCAAGCCAAAGTTGATTACATTGTGAATTATCCAACCCCTACAAACAAGAAAGGTTTGATGATATTTTTGGGAGTGACTGGTTATTACAGAAAGTTTTGTAAACATTTTACTGACATCACTGTGCTATTTACAAAACTAAGAAAAAAAAGTTAAAAAATTCAATTGGTCTGAAACATGCCAATCTGATTTTGAAAAGGTCATATCTTTATTGTGTATTCACCCTGTATTGATGGCACCTGACTTTGATAAGCATTTCGCATTAGCTTTTGATGCCAGCGATTGTGGTGCTGGTACCATTCTATAACAATCAAACGACATAAGTATTGAGCACTCTGTTTGTTATTTTTATAAAAAATTTAACTCTCACTAAAAGAACTATTCAACTGCAGAAAAAGAAACTTTGGCTTTAGTGTTAGCTTTAGAACATTTTAATGTGTATGTATCTGCATATCAATAACCTATTATCATTAATACTGATCACAACTCTCCGACATTTTTGAACCAAATGAAGGGCAAAATAGAAGGCTGTTAAATTGGAGTTTAACATTGAATATGATTTGAAGATAATCCATGTCAAAAGAGTTGACAGCATCTATGCTGATGCATTTTCACATGCTGTAATTTTATTATCATAAAGTTATTTGAGCTGTGTTATATATATTGTCATGATTTTTGAAGTTGTATAATTATTTGACAATGTATGCTATTTACTGTATTGGCCGCAATATATAAGTACATACATATAACATCTTAGTTTGAAATTGTCTAAAGCCAAATTTTAGTTCTCTATAGAGAAAGGTGTAACAGAGTTACTGTTATACATTTATTTTAGTGCTCACGCTTGCTTCTGTACAGTTATCTTTTTTGTATGTGACGTATTCTTAACTGTATTGCTTAAGACCCGCTTGTTCTAGAAATTTTTAGAACATTCATAAGTGTAAAAACCAACAATGCTTGTTTGACGAAAGCACGCTAGAACATTGTCGAAGTTTCTACAAATTCGCATGATTCCTACAAAATGCGGCTAGCGGAATGACAGAAGTGAATAATATTATCAGACAGCTACAGTCAGTAGCTATAGGACTAGGAAGCTATAATTGTAATTAACATAACACACCCATTAAACTCAGAACTACACAATTAGACAAGGAACGTTTCAAAGTTCAATTGGTTAATTGTTTTGTCTTTGAAGTCGTCGATACAGTGTTTCTTTGTTTAAAAACAAGAAAATACAATAACTTGCTTAGCATGCCAGCCTATGAATTTGAGATATTATGGTTCATGTTATTATAGCTAACTTATTATTTTATTTCTGCAGTTTTTGTTTGTTCATTACACACGGCACTATTTTACTTACAATTTTTAGTAAATGATAACTTGAAAATTATTACACATAACATCTTAAGGGATTAGCTAACGAAATAATTGTTTAAAGGCTCACGCAAAGTATGGCAAGAGAAATGTCCAATTGGCTAACGTTTAGGCATTCAAGTAGTACTTACAAAGTCTGGATTTGAGTATATTACAGACTACCAACGAATGTTAAGTCATCAGCTAAAACAGTGCAATGTGTATATACAAGACTTCGCTTGCTCGTTTTCCAGCTGTTAATATATCGTTTGGCTGTGGTGAGCCAAGGCTTCACCGTAAATGTATTATTAAGCCTATCGTCTGTTCCTCTTTGAATACGTTGTGAAACAACATCTCGCCTGACCTATTTTATATACTTATTTCACTTTCTTTGAACTTAGAGATAAATCATTAATTTCACCATATCGCTTCGAAAGAAGTTAAATATTTGTGTTTCAGGTTTAATTGACATAGTGCGGTCATGCTAGTTGACGCTCATGCATATTTATTGAAGGGCGAATATACTCAACCGCCATCTATAGGTTGATTTACTAGCTAGTATACCTACAAGATTGAAATAATGTGTGATTAGTGTACAAATAAAGTACACTTGAAACCTCTATCTACAATCATAAATATCAAAATTTATTTGTATACGATGAACTTTAATCCATACAGATCAACAAATATTCACATAAGTCATATAAAACGTTTAGTTTATTTTCTTGGAACTCATAAATTTCGCAATTAATTTTAGTTACCTTTAATTAATTAAATATTAAAATCAGCTACTATTCATTGACACTTCGTATAGTGTTATTATGGAAATATTATCATCTCATTTTTACTAAAGCTAATACTACTCACTCCAATAATAAGTTTACAATTATAAATATATTTGTCCATAATTTCAGGGCAAAATTCGTTCATACTTCGTTTTTCTTTTAATTCTGATTGCAGCCCTCGAATTGTTTTGTTTTGAATTTCGCGCAAAGCTACACAAAGGCTACCTGCGCTAGCCGTCCCTAATTTAGCAGTATAAGACTAGAGGGAAAGTAGCTAGTCATCACCATCCACCACTAACTCTTGGGCTACTCTTTTACCAACGAATAGTGGGATTGATCGTTACCTTATAAGGCCCCCACAGCTGAAAGGGCGAGCATGTTTGGTGCGATGGGGATTTGAACCCGCAACCCTCAGATGACAAGTCGAACGCCTTAACCCACCTGGCCAACCCTCAAATTAACGACTACTTTCTATATCGTTTACTACTGATGAGGTTCCACATATTGCCTCATACTGGGTAATTTTATGTTTTTTACCTATTATAACACTTAGTGTAAGGAACATGCCACAAAAACAGAGGTGAAATCACTTAATTTGTATGTAAAACACATGAGTACTTTTGTAATAATTACTAGCATATTGATGTTTTTCTCATTATTTCTTATTGCAATTCATATGTTGTACTAGAGTTCCTGTAACCAACACAGTCATGTAGTACATAAATACTTTAGAAACGTGTCAGATAACCTACAAAATTATATAAAACAGCAGTCTTGAAAACGCTCCAGACAATTTAGAATCAGGAATTGCCTAATAATTGGTATGTCAAGCTACAGATTGAAGGAGCTCGAAAGTTTACGGCGTGACTGCAATGAACACGCTCTGTGCTTTTGATTGTAGGCATGGGCGTCCGCAGAAATTTTTACAGGGAGGGTGCAAAGTTTACCAGACTGAGGGGGACCAAAGTGGGGTAAAATTGTGAATTGAATAAAAGATCATATATATATATATGCTGAATGAATAAAGAAAGAAGTATGTTCCTCATTTTCCAGGTAGGACACGCCCCCACCTTTCGGACGCCCATGCTTGTGGGTGCTTTATAAAAGTAGCAGTTAATTAAATTGTTAGCTACAAAAAGCCGGACACAGCTCTGGTGGTGGTGAATGCTTCTAGCTAGTTGCCTCTTCTCTAATCAGGAATTAAAAATTAGGGACAGCTATATCCCAATCATGACGTCCCTGCCCTGACTAACCTAGTAACTTATACATGCATAAGACGTCGGTCAGGTTTAAGTTACCAAGTTATAAGTTATGTTTAAATACATTAAAGCTTTTAACGTAGTATAACAAATGTTGCAAAATTATGTAAAATACAGATGTGGGTAATCGCTAAATTAAAGAATTAGCAGGAAAGAGGTTTGTATAAGTATTCAAATGTATATTTATTTTAGATTATATGTTTATCATCTGACAAATTATATCATACATTTACTAAAATCAACTCAAATAATAACGTAGATTATTACATTCGGAACTATTTCAGGCGGAAGCCACAAATTTAGCATAGATGTGATTGGTGGCCACCTCTACTATAAAGAAGAGCATATGTTTTGATAATAATGGCCTTATTTAAAGATTGTTAGAACTTCTATCTATAGTTTATTCATAAGTAAAATATAGTTTTTTTTTAAATTTCGCAGCAAGTCTGTAGGCTCACAAGACTAAAAATCAGATTTCGATATCTGTGGTGGACATAGCATAAAAGGTTTACTGCGTACCTTTAATAACAACCTAGTAAGCAACTTACCGAAGAAGATGCTAAAATGTTTACGTTTGATATTCTAAGAGATCTATGAAGTAACTTATTGGAATAAGCGACTCCTGATATGATACATGCTTTAAAAATTGCACTCAGAAAATCGTGTGTTAAAATGGCTCATCAGCCTTATGTTTGATTTTTGCTTATAATTCTAATATTATTTTAGACGTTAGGAGGGGAAAAAGCTACCCACCTTCACAATCAATGCGTTTTAAAGGCGTCAGATGCAGCTGAGCCACTCGGAGAAAATTCTTTTAACCTCTCATATTCAAAAAGTGCGGTCGTCCAATAAATATCTTGCTCGCACTCGCATGCACATTTAAATAATAGAAATAAATAATCAATTTAAATAAATAAATAATAAATCTAAATAATACACATCTGATGTCTATTATTTCTCGACCCTTATCAGAATTGAAATTGCTTTCTTAATGCTTAAAAAATATTGAAGAATATTGTAGAATCGTTTTCATAGATTTTGGTTATATTGAAATATTAATTAGATATTATCTTATTATTGTTAAGCAGAGTTATAACTTGTAATACACCAAACTATTGTTTTTACGTTCTAGACCTCCGATGTGTATGATTTTCTGACTACTGTGTTATTACCTTTTGAAATTCAACGTCTGGTAAAGAGCGACACTATAAGTTTATTTTCAAAATCATTTTATTAATTGACAATAAAAGTTGTTATACACATGAAACTTTATGTAATTAAATCCCAAACAAACTGTTACTGACATGGGCAGAAACAATAAAGGTTCCACACTGATGTAAAATAATTCGTACCATATAATGGATGATGAATTTAGTTTTTCAAACACAGATGGCGCTATGTCCTCGTTAACGTTCGTATATTGCTTAGCGCAAGCTACAAAATGAGCTACCTGTACTCTGGTTCATCGCAGGAAATCAATCCCTGAAAATACTGTTGATCCCTTTGAGGAAGGGAGGAAGAGATTTAGATAGCACCTGGCTCTCCCACGACGAAACACCGACCCAAATAGACGTATTTGCTTCTAAGGGCTCAATTTAGCTTAAAAGTAAAAAAAAATAAAAAATATTTAATGTGAGAGAATTATTTAACGAAACGTTATGAGCCAGTAAACAGATATACAGGTGTTTATAGCAATTGATGATAAAAAGTACAAAAATACAATTTCGTATAAAGTTGCTCCCCAGTGGCTCAGCAGTAAGTCTCCTGGCGTACGACGCTAAAATTCGGGTTTCAATATCATTGATTGGCAGAATATAAATGGTATATTCTGTAGCTTTATGCTAAATAGCAATCAAAACTGTATAAAGTTTTAACGTTTACTTATCATCTCGAGTAATGCTGTAACACTGTTTGGCCAACACCTTAACGAGTAAACATAGGTGTAAATCACCAAATTTAAACTACTAAATACAAAAGAGAGATCCATATGTATTACATTTTAATATATATTAAGTATGATAACAATAGCTTTTGTAGAAATTATATTTGAAATGTCAATAGTAGTGCACTAATATGTCTGAGAACTGTGAAAAATATTAAATAAACAAATGCACAGAAGACGCTTTAGTGAGCCCCGGCATGGCCAGATGGCTAGGACGCTCGATGTGCTATTTCGACGCGGGTTCGAATCCCCATCACACCAATCGTGCTCGCCTTTTCAGCCACGGGGGAGGTATTATGTGACGACCAATCCCACTGTTATTTGGTGAAAGAGTAGCCGAAGAGTTAGCGGTGGCTGTTGATGACTAGCTGCCTTTCCTCTAGTCTTACACTGCTAAACGGAGAACAGCTAGCGCAGATAGCCCCTGTTTAAAATGAACAAACAAACGTTTTAGTGGTAATTTGAAGGTAGGTGGATAATCGCTGGCTTGTAACAATTTCGTGAGCACGGAATTATTTTTTTATGTACTATGACAAATAAGTAACTTGCTTGTAAGAATTCTATTTCTACAGTTTCAATGAATCGTGTATTTGTTAGTCTGACTTATTCAGAGAAAAAAAAAACTTTGTCCAAGCAGCATGATTAATTATATTGATAAACGAATGTTTTTGTATTACCTGATAGATTGTTAGAACTTTTATTTACAGTCTATTCATAATTACAAAATAGTTTTTTTACAGAATGTTCATGATGAAATTTGTATGAATCGGCGGCAACTGCCTGTTGTAGAAATACCAGTACAAAGGACGACATTTTAAAACGTCGTCCACAACAGGCAGTTGCCGTACATTCAACCAGATTTCTCGAATATTCTTCTGTTGTTTTTTTCTTACTTCAAAGCCAGAAATATCGCTGTAGTAAGAAGAAGAAATGCTAGATCTAAAGAATACAGAGCTAAAGAAAAACACAACTGTTGGCGAAATGCTTAACTAGGTGGGACTGAAGTATCCCAGACTTTGTTTCAAAACAAACATCACGATCATAAAGACAACAGTGGTAACAAAAGTGCCTGTTTTTGTTGAGTCTATGGTTAGTTTGGTTTCAGTTTTGCTGAATGTGGCAGGTGTTTGGATGTACAGGGTATTTTGAGAACAGTGAAAACGACTAACGTGATGTACTAAAGGCAATAGAAGACGCTGTTGGACAGCAAAGATTTAAATAGAATCGCCGCTGTTTCAGAACAAAACAAGTACTTAAATATCACGAAACTATAAAGTTGTTGACCAGACAGTAGTTTATCTACACCTGTACATTCGGTGATTGACACTAGTCGTTAGAGAGGCTGTATATAAACAAATACTGCCTTTGTGTGTAGTGAGACGTGAAGCTATTGTGTAACTCACAAACATGAGAAGTTCAACACCTCAGGTATCGTGTTAACAACCAAGTGATACCCATGTATGGTCTGCTGTTTTTAATCATCAAAATGTTATGTTGCACTTGTTCAACGTTCAATGGATATTTAAAATATTAAGAGGAATTAGTTAACTAAAATTTACGAATTACTATCGCAAACTGCATTTAGATAGAAGGGATACAAAACAATTTGGTAATACCGATTTTAATGTACATATTTACTGAGATTGATACAAGTTAAGAGAAAGAAACGATGAAAAGTGATTTGGTTAGAACTCAACATTATGAGCATCGGTCATTGGAAAAAGACAACAACGGATATTTCTCAACTTTTGTATTTTAGTTCTTAACTTATGAAAAAAAATGTTAATAATTTTAGAAGGCCAGAACATTTACACTTCAATTAATTAATTATCAAGTATATCTTCTCATGCTGTAAACCTTATGACAATAAGATTCTAGTGAAATAAGCCAACGATTTCAGATGGATGTGGGAAGACACGTGGACTTTTAAATAAACCAATATCAATAACACAATCTTCCATCGAGTAGGTAGCGCGTACTCTTTTGTTTGTTTCACAACTCTCATGAAGTGGCACAGGTGACATCCATCTGCCTAGTGTAAAATGTTTAACAAAATATTTTTGCCGTAATATTTTTGTTGTGATTTCTTAAAAAAATAACATCGAATCAATTTCCTATGTTAAACAAACCTTGACGTAACATCCGCGCGATAACTAACGTGTCTGTAAATCTTACTAAGAGATCTTTTGTTTAAAAATATATACATAAAAAAACGATATTTACCGAAATAATCAACAGGAAATACTGGATTACTCCAAAAATATTTAAAGAGAAATATTTTCCTTCATCTTTGTTAATCTAGTAATCATTTTAACAAACAAAGATATTTTTTATTTGATGGTGAATTTTTAATTATCATAGTTTTGTACATGCGTATCGTAATTTACGTTGAATGAACGTCTGATGAACACATTCTGTCCATAAACTCTTTTATTATGTTTGATCATTTTAGAACTTTTAACTAGACAATTAATCAACCGGTTACGACATTCTTTGATGTTTGTTTGTTTGTTTTGGAATTTTGCACAAAGCTACTCGAAAGCTATCTGTGCTAGCCGTCCCTAATTTAGCAGTGTAAGACTAGAGGGAAGGCAGCTAGTCATCACCACCCGCCGCCAACTCTTGGGCTACTCTTTTACCAACGAATAGTGGGATTGACCGTCACTTTATAACGCCCCCACGGCTGGGAGGGCGAACATGTTTGGCACGACGGAGATGCGAACCCGCAACCCTCAGATTACGAGTCGCACGCCTAACGCGTTTGGCCATGCCGGGCCTTCTTTGATGTTAGGAATACAAAATAGTATCAAACATTATTATTACTGGAAATATGTGAGCTGTGATTTTTTGGCCTGGCATGACTCTGAGAGTCGCTGGTTCGAATCCTCTTCACACCAAATATGCTCGCCCTTTCAGCCGTGGAGGCATTATAACGTGACGCTCAATCCCATTATTCATTGGTAAAAGTGTAGCCCAAAAGCTGACTATCTTCCTACCCTCTAGTCTTACACTGCTAAATTAGGAACGGCAGATAGCCCTGGTGTAGCTTTTCATGAAATTCAAAACAAACGAAGAAATGTGATTTTTGTTACCCACAAGGCACATTTGCACAATTCATGGCAACATGACTGTACTTTAATCTTATGTCAAAATATTTTGTTCAAGTGGATGCTACTTTCATTATCATTAATTTCTATAGACCATGATATGTTCTGCTTTATTTATTTCATTTTTGAATTTCGCGCAAAACTACATAAGGGCTATTTGTCATAGCTGTTCTTAATTCGGCAGTGAAAGACGAGAGGGAAAGCAGCTAATCACAACCACCCACCGTCGGCCACCCTTTTATCAACAAATAGTGGGATTGACCTAAACATAATAATGGCTCCATAGCTGAAAAGACAAGTACTTTAAATGCACCGATTATTCGATCTCGTGTCCCTTAGATTGCGAGACAAGCGCCCTAACAACTTAGCCATACCGGATCATAAACCATGAATTAGATCAAAGAGATATTCAAGTGGTTTTCACACTTTAATTTCATCTATGATGTTCATTCTACCTTGACTTTTACTTTTCGAATAAATGTTATTTTAGTTGGTCTTGAAACTAGGAAATTTTCAAACTAAGTTTTTGGTATTATTCAGGGATCATTCCCAGAATTTCTCTGTGATATTTCGTACATATACTCATTAATAGATTTCTAAAAATACTTTTGTGTTTGCGGAGACTTATTTCTTTATGAAGTTAATTCATCTGTTACAGAAATAGTTACACATGGTATTCAGTATTTTGTTTTGTAGGGAGTACCTAAATTGTGTTGCATGAATTTCAACCAACGTTTCTTGAGATAGCTACTTTCATTGTTCCTTGCCCATATAGCGTGTCCTCATTGTCTCATATTTACTGGTCTCCGCTGCAAGGTAATATCTAGCAACTAGCAACATAGTTTCATTTATTTTATAAGCTTACCTATGTTTTTATTTTGATTAAAATGTTTTGTTTGATCAATGACAGAGCGTCATGTTTTCTAGCAGCATCCTGCCAAGTGTAGTAGCTTGCATCATTCTTACTCTTCAAGGTGATTTTTACCTGTGTTTCCTGTACGACGTGTACGTGATTCACCACAAGAACTTGTGAATGCGCAATTAAGATTCTTCCTCTGTGTGTATTTATTCTTTAGTTTGGGTAATTTTAGAAAGTCTGCATTATTTCACGTGTTGAATTTTAAGTGATGGATTTTAAGTAAATTTTCAATCTCGTTTGGAAATATTTGTCCTTATGTTATTGTTTGTGAAGGTATTTCTTTCATATATATATTATTGGATGTAAACGTATGTGATAACCGATTAAAGAATATTATTTCGTTTACTTTTCGCTTCTTTTTTTAACCCTTTTTACCAGAATGCAAAACTGTTTTAATTCTGTACAGTAAAAATTAAATTTTGTTCCTGGTCACGGTCTTGGTTTTACATATTATTAACTATTATCATATCGGAATCCCGTCTCAAAATATCAAAACTTCTTTTTTCGATAATATTTCATATTTTAAATGGAAGCAAAGGATTTGTTTTGTTTTAATTTCGCAAAGCTACTCGAGAACTATCTACGCTAGCCGTCCCCAATTTAGCAGTGTAAGACAAGAGGGAAGGCAGCTAGTCATTACCACCCACCGCCGACTCTTGGGCTACTCTTTTACCAACGAAAAGTGAGATTGACCATCACATTATAACGCCTTTACGGCAAGCATATTTGGTGCAACCGAGATTCGAACCCGCGACTCTCGGATTACGAGTCGAACGCCTTAACGCGCTTGGCCATGCAGGTCCGGCAGCAAATGAAGATCACCGGCTTAAGTCGAATTAAATATAATGGGAAATATAAAAGAAAATACGAACATACGGATTTATTAATACTACAAAGGAACTAATTTGTACAAATTATCATTTGTAAATACGTACCTCTTGCATAGCTGAATATTTTACTAAAAGCAAATACAAATAACTATTTCTTTTCGGCTATATTGTTCGTGCGATTATATTTCGATGTATCTTATGTGCTTCTATATTTAAAAAATATATTTTTTCAAAACCCTAAACTGAATAAAAAAATTAAATTTATTGTTTCAAAAGACATATAATGGTAAATAGTCATGAATTTTTAATAGGAAAGAATCGTATTTTTTCGTAGAAAAAAAGAATTAAGATATTGATAATTAACACAACATAGTTGGAATTTCATAACCTTTAGACTACAAAATTTTGTAAAGATTTTAACTTGTGTTGTTTCAACAACACACAATATTTTCTATATAATATTTAGTTTGTGTTTTTTTTTATTTCGCGCGAAGCCACACGAGAGCTGTCTGCGATACAGTCCCTAAGTTAACAGAGTAAGACTAGAAAGAAGGTAGTTAGTCATCAACCACCCACCACCAACTCTTGGGCTACTCTTTTACCAACGAATAGTAGCATTGACCGTCATGTAACAACGCACCAACGGCTAAAAAACAAGCATGTGTGACGGGGATTCGAACCCTAACAACGTGACCATGCCGGCCAACAAGGTTTGTTTGTTTGTTTTTAAATTAAACACAAAGCTTCACAATGGGTTAACTGTGTTCTGTCCACTACAGATATCGAAACCCGGTTTCTAACAGCGTGAGGCAGCAGGGTCACGTTTAGAGGGGAAAGTGTGAAAGAAATTGATATTGGAAAACTCTAAATTATTTCCTCCTGGTATCAGTTGTCCATATTCACACTAAATCTGTAGTTAGGTAAGAAATATTGCAAAGGCCTAGATAACACTGTAGCATTCAAGACATCATGAAGTGCAGCTGAAAAAACAACAACATTTACTTATTAAGTATATTCAAACTGTAGAACTTCTAAAAGATATAATTGTGGTTTTCTGGTCATTCTGATGTAAGTCCAGAAATGATAAAGGTATGTTTATCGATAGAAAATGTGACAGAAATAATAAATATCCAAAATAAATATATAACCAAAACATCAAATCACATACAAGTTTCTCCGAAACTATAAAAATAATTTGGCTGAAACTAAAAATAAACAAAACTCAACTGAGTATTAAGAAATATTATTAAATAAAAAAAGCTAAAATGGTAGATTGTCATGAGATAAACAACAAGGCAACCAGGTTGCAGTATCTCCAAGACAAATCAGTTTGCTGCAGCTTTGTTTGGTTTAGTAATTTGGAACACTGAACACACGCGACCTGCTCGAGACATTTGACCGCAGGCTTAAGCCGCAGACACCAAGCACGTACAACAACTTTGCTCAAAAGCCACGAAAAAAAAAAAAAAAGTAAAATTATACTTGGAATGCATTGGTTTCGACCAGTTTTGTATCAGTTCGCTTGATGAAATTAAGTTAAAGGTACGTAACCCACTTTAAGGAAAAGACTACTTCCAAGTAATACAATTCAGAGCATCAGTAAAAGATATCGATCATACTGAGACACATGGAACCACGCAGGTTAATTAAATACAAGCCAATGGATGCAGTTGAACTTACAATTAACAGCATTTCATATGGTATGTTAAACAGAACATCATATTCGTATGTTCACTCATTCCAAATCAAACAGGAAATCGTTCGTGTAAAAGACAAAGCAGAAAAAGTCTTAATTAAAAGTGAATATCTCTTTATATTTTAGAAAACACTGCAGTAGTTTCTTGGTTATTTTTGCATGAAATACATTCATTTGATATGTAAATCAGTTAGAGTTGAAAAAAAAATCAGATTTGATGCCTATGTTACTGACAAATAATAACCATTCTTGACGTAGAAGGCAAACTACAGAAATGTTTTTAAAAGGGAATATAAAGAAACTGAAGCCCTCAGTTTATCCTGAAGGGGGCTAAAGAAAAACTAGAGTTCATATACAAGTAATTTTAAGGGGGAAAAATAATTTTTATTATTTTGGTTTGAATCTCGCGCAAAGTGTGTGTTTTCATTTAGCACAGCCACCTCATGCTATCTGCTGAGTCCACCGAGAGTAATCCAACCCCTGATTTTAACGTTGTAAATCCGTAGACTTACCTTTGTACTAGCCGGGGACTGCGCAAAGCTACTCAAGGGCTATCTGCGCTAGCCATCCCTAATTTAGCAGTGTAAGGCTGCTATTCATCACTACCCACCGCCAACTCTTGAGCTACTCTTTTACCAACGAATAGTGGGATTGACCGTCATATTATAACGCCTCCACGGCTGAAAGAGCGAGCATGTTTGGTGCGACAGGGATTCGAACACGCGACCCTCAAATTACGAGTCGATCGTCTTAACCCACCTGGCCATGCCGGGCCTATTTTTTTATTGAGATAAAAGTATGTAGTTTGTTAAAGTAACATAATAAGATGCCGAGATAAACATAGTTGTGCCACACCAGTGAAAGATGGTTACACGTTTCTTATGTATTAGAGAATTTTAAGACGATTAGTTTCTACTATAAGACTATTCATTTCTTTTAATCCTTATTCATTTGACCTACACAACGAATTTCAACAGACCTTTTGCTCATGAGTTAACAGCGTATTGTAATGTTTTTCAAACGAGACCCAAAACTTAATTGCTTTTAAAAAGCCATCCTGAAGAAGTTTTGTAAGATGTTCAAAAGCGTTCGAGTTTTGGGTCTAGTGTGAAAACAATTACAACTTCTCTATGCGATCTTGTTGCTAGTTTCTTAATCGTAATTTAACAACATATTGTTAACATTAAATCTCAAATGTTAAGAGAATTGTTTCAATTTATGTGAATGTCAACCTTAATCACGTGACACCAACAATCAGTGAGTTTTGTAAGAACATTGTCGTTTCTGATGCTAACGTTACGTTACTAAGAAATTAGAATCGATATTATCAGACTTTAAAATTTTACATTCAAATTACGAATCTAAATTATAGTTAATTTATTTAATGCACTAATAAAGCTATTATTTAGTCAATTTAAGTTGTTAGTGTTTCACCTTTATTGAATGTGAATGTTTAATCACGAACCCTGATATGGCCTGATAGCTAGGAAGATCAACTCCCTGATGACGAGAAAACCCACTTGTAGAGAAAAATATAGATGTAACACAGCTGGAATGGATAAAGAAAATTCTATGTAGAGGAACGAACAACGTTTCGACCTTCTTCGGTCATCATCAGGTTCACAAAGAAAGAAAGAGGTAACTGAACGATAGCTGACCACATGTTTGAAGGAGGTAGTGTAGTTGAGTGTAGGAATGTAGAGGGCGTGCTTATATGTTTGATTATATTTATTAATATAGGTATAAAGGTGTTCTTTTCTATTGGTTTATTTTGGGTTTAAGTTGTTGTATAAGTAAGGCTTCTTTAATTTTGCGTTTGCTGATGTTTGTTTCTTTATTTAGTATTTAAGTGTTTTCTATGGTTATGTTGTGTTTATTTGACTTGTAGTGTTCGAAAACGTGTGACGGTGACTTTTTTGTTCTTTGAATCTGGTTTCCATTTTTCTACTTGTTTCTCCAATATAGAAGTCGTGGCAGTTATCACATTGTATTTTATAAATAATGTTGGTGTGGTGTTTGTCGTATAGTTTTTACATAGAATAGACCTTAGTTTTGTGCCTGGTTTTTGAATAAATTTGGTATTAACTGGAATGTCATATTTTGTTACTAGTTTTTGCCAAATATTGGTTATTTTTCTGCTGATGTCGGGAATATATGATATGCAGCAGTATATGGTTTCGTGATTTTTTAATTCGTGGAATGTATTAAATTTTGTAAATTTACTTTGCTTTTTGTCCAGATGTGTGCATATAATGTTTTCTACGGTTTGTGGAGGAAACTTATTGATGTTGACGAAATGTTGTTTTATTTTGTCTAATTAAACTCCTTACCTTTGGTCCACGGGTTCTAATCACCATCACACGGGAAATGATGTCACTTTTAACTCATAACACAGTTGAGGTCAATTTCACAAATCCTTGATGATAGAGTAGTTTAAGAGTTGGCGGTGGGTGGCATTGACTAGTTGCCTTCTAGTTTTACACGATATCTTTCGCTGCTTGCACGTGAGTTTTTCAAAGGCGAAGATACGTATTGTCCTTTAAGAAATATTAATGTCCGAAGTTAATTCACTGAAGTTAAATGATTTATGATGCTCGAAATCTATAAGATTTCAAGGCTTATAGTATATTAACTGTTTCAAACCAACAATATTAAACTGTCTTCCAGCTTTGAGCTTGTTACCTTTTATATGTTTAAAAGGAGATTTTCTAGAAATATCAGGTAAGACATCACTACTGGTGTTACACACATCGTACATTGTTTATTCGTACAGTCTAGAATCTTCTACAAATTTAAAGAATGGGCGGGTCTTTCGCAATTTGCATTAAACAATATAAGTTACATATATATTTAAATGAAACAAACATTGGTATTAAAATAAATACGTAAGAGTAAATCCATTACAAGTCTTCTGGTTACTAACGTAAGTAAAACTGTCACCTTAATTTATAATCTAACACCACAATCAATCTTTCAAATACAAGTAACTCTTTTTCGTTCTTTTATGAGTTAAAATGAATTAAGACCCATTAGTTACTTTTCTGATTTTCATTCCTTTTTAAATACGATAGTCCTCAATGGCTCGGCTGTAAGTCATGCAAGCTTAAGACGCTAAAATTCGAGTTTCGATACCAGAGAGGGTTTGAGCTTAACAACAATTAAATCAGTAAAATACAATAATCAGAAAGTGCCTACTTTGATTATAGTTTTAAACAATCAACAGTAACTAATATTTCCTACAAAGCTTGACTCTTGACAACTATACCTTCCACCATAAAATCTCCAAATGTTGTGCATAACTTCTTATTATGTCTCCTCAGTGGGATTACGCTAAGTTTACAGACTTACAACGCCAAATTCTGGTATTTGGTTCTTTGATGTGGAGACAGGAGATTGCCTAGTGTGGCTCTGCTTTAAAGTAACTATCTTCTTTGTTTGCTTGTTTTAGAATTAAGCACAAAACTACACAACGGGCTATTTATGCTCTGCCCATCACAGATATCGAAACCCAGTTTTTCGCGGTGTGAGTCCATAAGACTTGCCACTGTGCTTGTGGAGAACAATAACCATCTTCTCATTATCTAAAGGCACTGCTCTGGAACCAATAAAAAAGTAAGTAAACTAAAATAGAGTTGTCTCTAATTATGAATATCAAAGGAATTTAGTTGTACAAACTACATTAAGGAAACTATTGCTGTTTATATGTCTCACGACATAATTCAGTTACAAATTAAAAATTATGGTATTATATGAAAGGCTGGAAACCTCTAAATAGGTACGAAAACTAAAGCAATTTAACTTAATATAATCTTCATTTGTTTATTTATTGATATACAAAAATATTTACAGCAGTACAATTACAAGTTGCAATTGTGTGAAAATTATTCTTTCTTTATCTGAAACCAATGACACTCTACAATAATAAAACTTTAATCATTGTAAATTCATAAAATAACAGTGCATTTTTAACGTATATGTGTAACTTAAGTAGGGTATCATACCATTAAATAATGAACACTGTAAATGTATTTTGTTATTAAAAATTACGAAGTCATATTCAACAAATTATGCAGTTTAGTCACCAAAGGAATGAAACAAATCTCCTGCAAGATGTTATAGCGTTTTTAATTTAACGTTGATATTTCATGTTTAGCCATGAAAATGTAACATACCTTATCTTTTAACTATATAACGTGGTTGTGATATCCTCCATTCATATTCTTACTGTTACGTATTATAATTTCTTTCGGACGATACTCCGATTTACTATGTTACTTATTTTAACATATTACTCTTTCAAATAACCGTAAATCTGAATTTAATTTAGAAGTTAATCAACTGTTAGTATGTGTCAAATGTATGGTATTTGTCAACAAGATTGATATACACAATTTTCATTTTTAACGCAAAAATATTTGAATATACAAACAAAGAAATAAATACAATTAAGAATAACGATTATTATTAATAGTTTTGAGAAATGCCCCCCGCTAGTACAGCGGTATGTCTCCGGATTTACAACGCTAAAATCAGGGGTTCGATTCCCCTCGATGGGCTGAGCAGATAACCCGATGTGACTTTGCTATCAGAAAAAACACACTAGTTTTGAGAAATGATGATTTATATACAACACTTTTAGAAACTTACAGACAACACAGAGTCTTATATTCTTTCTAGAACTGAGTATTTTGTCGACGATTCAGAATCACGACGAGCAAATTAATTCTGAGTTGATATTGTCGCATCTCGCTTAAGCTAGCTAGCTTGATTGACCTCACACGGCCTACATTTACCGATGATGATATTCAATGTCCTCGTAAAAATTCTAATGTCCACAAAAATTCACTGAAGTTAAACAATTTGTACTGTTCTAAATCTATAAACGCTCTAATTTGAATTCTGTAATTTTCCAATTAATAAACGTTAATCACAATTATAGCTTCAGTGGCCTATAGCACTATGAATGCAGCTGTCAAATAATTATTTTTTTCTATTACTGTTTCTCTTCTTTTACACGAATCATACGACTCTCTTGTAGTTTCTACAGTGTTCTAGCGCGTTTTTGTAAGACAATTTTTTTACTCTCAAGAATCTTCTGCAAATTTTGAGAACAGGCGGGACTTGCGCAATGCTCAGGCAAAAAAGAAAACTATAATGAAATAAGTGTGATTACTAAAATAAACGTAATATGTTAAATTTGCTACGTTACTGTGCATCAAAACTGCTTTAGCTTAGTTCTCAGTAAAGAACACAAAAAGAAATCCATTGCTAATGTTTATATGTTGTTCTTGCGCTTATGGAATTAAACAGTTACATTGATTATAAGAATAACCAACAGATGGCGCAGAGCTCTTATTAACTGTCGTTGTGTGTGAAAAGTTTGTTTGTTTGTTTGTTTGTTTTGGAATTTCGCACAAAGCTACTCGAGGGCTATCTGTGCTAGCCGTCCCTAATTTAGCAGTGTAAGACTAGAGGGAAGGCAGCTAGTCATCACCACCCACCGCCAACTCTTGGGCTACTCTTTTACCAACGAATAGTGGGATTGACCGTCACTTTATAACGCTCCCACGCCTGAAAGGGCGAGCATGTTTGGCGCGACCGGGATGCGAACCCGCGACCCTCAGATTTCGAGTCGCACGCCTTAACACGCTTGGCCATGCCGGGCCTGTGTGTGAAAAGACTTGTGTTACTAAGTTTTAAAAATATGTCAATATATGCAATGCTTTAATCAAATAGTTTTAATTACAAAACATCCTTCTTGTTCTAGTTCATAAGTGCTCGAAAAATAACTTCAGTTAACTGTCGTAACTACCAAATGTCAAATTAAATGTGTTTATTTTTAATATGTAAATGATAAGCAAGTAACCCAAGTTTCCTTAATCATAGATTGTTTGTTTGTTTTTGAGTTTCACACGAAGATACTCGAGGGCTATCTGTGCTAGCCATCCCTAATTTAGCAGTGTAAGACTAGAGGGAAGGCAGCTAGTCATCACCACCCACCGCCAACTCTTGGGTTACTCTTTTACCAACGAATAGTGGGATTGACCGGCACATTATAACGCTCCCACGGCTGAAAGGGCGAGCATGTTTGGTGCGACGGGGATGCGAACCCACGACCCTCAGATTATGAGTCGCACGCCTTAACACGCTTGGCCATGCTGGGCCTAATCATAGATATAAGAAATAAACGTAAGCTTATAACTCCCAACTGACTACCGACCAAAGCTGAACAAACATTATAGTATTCTCTAGGCCTAATATTTAGAATTAAGTTACAGGTCAGACTAGCTATAATAATGTTCTATTATCTTAATAGTTTTTCCCTTTTGTTTTAAACATTTCCATAATAGCTCGATTTATCTGTTTTGCTTGTGCAGTATATTACTTTATGAGGCATTACCGGTCTTGTTTTATTTGTCTATATAAATTATATGAGTGACGAAAACAAAATGTTATATTTTATACAATCAACTTTGACATACTCAAAGATTTTACTATTTGAGGTATGATCCCATGGTGATAGAATTCAATGGTGAGAATGAATCAAAGAAAGAGTACGTCTGCTAACTATAATAGCATAAAATGGAATGTTCTTTACCGAAGAAAGTATACCTGGCTTTCACAGTTGCAATGACATATCATTTAGGCTTAAAATACATCTGACTCCCACTGTTAAGACCTAGTTCATTTGATTCTAAAATACGTGTGTTCCATGGTTACAGACCTAGTTTATTTAGGCCTAAGATATGTCTGACTGCCATGGTTATAAACCTAGTTCATTTAGGTACAAAAAATGTCTGACTACCATGGTTAAGAAACTAGTTCATTTTTGGATTAAAATGGGTTGTATTTCTATGGTTAAAGCCCTAATTCATTTAGAATTGAAACACTGAAAGAAATCCATCTACCGTGGGACAGTCCTGTTTAATCTAAGAAGTATTATAGTTCCTTAATATATCATTCAGTTGATTGCAACTTAGTAAATCAAAATAGACAATATGGTAAGCTGAGAAACAAATACATCAATGTAACACATTATTTACTTTTATTAAAAAGTTTTCATTCGTTTAGAAAACAAAACGTTTGTTAGTTTCATAAAGGGTTCGGTGAGGACTACTTAAATTAATTTCTACTCTGTTGATGATGCGTGAGCTCGAGTTTCTCAACGAATTCTTAATAAACTGATAAGATATGTTATCAGAAAATAATTTGTGTTTCAAATTTGTTCTTTCTTTTCTCAGACTAGACTAATGTTAGCTTCGTATGGTACTCTTGCCGTGGACGCGCCTCATAATCCAGTGCTTTTCATTGTTTATCGCGGGAAACTTTTTCCAGCAGTTTTGTATGTTGCTAGCATAACGAGATTCATATTATCGGTCAAGCCACTTTCTCAGTCACGTACACTGCTTAGTGAAAAAAACAACTGCGTCAAGGTGACCGCGTCGACGTCTTTTCTCTATTTCTTTTTAATTCTTAACTATAGTAAAAGCAAAAACAAACAAAAACGTTTTATGTGAAATTCTAACGCACAATTACTCTAATAAGTAAGTATTGCCTTTCTTTGAAAGGTCCGCCATAGTTTAACTTTAAAGTAGGGTTTACGACAACAACAAAGTTTGCGTATTAGACGTGTTATCGTAATATCATATCTACAGAATTGTTTATGCTTTTTAGTATGGAAGAAGTGACATATTTCATGCGATCTGTAGACTCAGAATCTAGGCTGATAATATACAACTCAGACCGAAAAATTTGGCGTACTGGCGTTCGCTAGCTTGTGCACGTAGTGCGTACTGGACAATGGTCACGTGGCAGATATGCCTGAATAAGGTGTTGCATGTAACGACGTTTAATTACATGATTTTCACTCTACGTGTGTATACGTATGTTTGTGTTTAAAGGCACGTTATTTCGCCAGATGTTTTCTTCAGACGCATATACTTAATACATAACATAACAAACACAAAGATGGTGAATGTTAAGCATATGAATAAAACCTGCGGCGCTGTAAACTACAAGCTGAGTACAAGGCCTGATAAAGATTTTATGTTTACTCAAAACGTCGCAAAGATTTCAGCGATGTGATTTTTACGCAATTTTGTTTCTTGCGTCTATACGTATGTTAAGAGTAATACTTTTCATCAGAATTTTATTTAACATATATATATATATATAACTGCACAAAACAAGAACCTATATCTTATACATCGATGACTGTTAACAGAGTTTGGTGTTACGAATCGCATAAGTATTTTCGAGCATTGTAGATCTTTGAAAATGTATTTTAAAAACTGCCAATATTAAAGCGATTTATAACAGCAGTGCTCAAATATAAGATATATAACACTATCATTTTGCATATTTACTGATGTGTATGTGTTAAAATTTCAGGTAAATATTATTCATAAAAATAACAGTGTGAAATGTGCAAAGTCTGACCCTTTACAGTCCGTTTTCGTAACGTCTGTGTCTGTTATTATGTTTGAACACCAACTACAGAAAATCAGTGAATATTTATTTGACTTTTAGTTGTCTATATCTTTAGTAAAGTAAACAGGACGCCATGCATATTGATATCAACTTTATAAATACGATAATCAGTTCAGTCAGACAAGCTACCCCTTGAAAAATGTTCCTTAAAAGTATTGAAAAAACTTTATAGAATTTGCAATTTTATTGCTAGAAGTTGTCTCTAATAAAGGCAAGTACTATTGTACTCAGAAGAAATAGTAGTTACATGGAGTACCGATTAAAGAAGTAGTTAAGCTTTATTTAGTGTTTATTATAAAAGTTTAATTATATGAATAAACTTACATCATTACTTGTTTTGACATTTTGAATTACCTGACATGATATGTTTTTTTTATAAACTGCAGACAAACAACCAAAGAGCAAAGCTTGAGACGAATTACAACTCTTACTCTTTCGCGTTTCTTCTATTGTTGTTGGATTAATTCATAGTTCTTAATAAATACTGGAGAATAAGATAATACTCTGGCATTCCATTTATTAAACAACAGAAAAAAGGGACATTTGAAACCTGAACAATATCAAGCATTCAAAGTTCTCTTACTTTTATTGTATAGAATTTTATTGTTTAGACAATAAACCGTCCTATGTTTCGTTATTTGTCATATCAGGTCAGTTTGTATTTTATCCTCATCTTGTGGTTCTAGTTAGCCAGATTAAGTCTATATGTGATTTTTTCTTATTTTAAGAAGTTAACTATCATTACAAAAGAATAGTTTTTGTTGTTGTTGTTTTTTGTTTTTCTTTTAAATCCAAACACATGAACTTTACATTGAAAATCGTTTTGTGTAATTATTTCTTATTTAGGATATTGCTTTTGTTAGCTGTCGGATATTCATGCTAAACTACTAAGTGTTATCTGTGCCAGCAGTTCCTAATTTTGAAATGGTAGACCAGAGGAAAGGTAGTTAGTACATAGTAGCTCTCTAGTGGCATAGCAATATGTCTGCGGGCTTACAACGCTAGAAACGTGGTTTTGATATCTGCACAGATAGCAGATTTGCAGCTTTGTACCTTACTTTATAACACAACCACGGCTCCAAAGTGCTGAGCACAATTCTAATCTTTTTTTTTATTTAGTGCGGTAAACGGACGGGAGTGTGGAACCCACAGTCCCACAATTCAGCACGCTAACCATAGAGCCACCTCAATCCGACGTAGGATATAGAGACAAGGTTCTTGTTATGTTGTTTTATGGAAACCTTGTATTGATATCTATGATATCATTGATCAATGTATTATCTCGGTTATAGTTAAGTATTTTTTGTCATTCTTATCTTTGCTTTTACGTTTTAATTATAATTATCTAACTTAAACACTAATATCCCTTTGGAAATGTGGTTCGAGGAATGTTAGATTCTATGGTAAAAATTTGACTGTGAGATTTATTTTCTCGCAGGTGGCAGGTAATGTCACGAAGAAATTAAAGAACATTGTAATGAATAGGGACATATTTCACTATTTAACGCCCCCAGTGGTACAGCGGTATGTCTGCGGACTTACAATGCTAGAATTTTGGTTTCAATACTCGTGGTGAGCAGTGTACAGATAGCTCATTGTGTAACTTCGTGCTTAACTTCAAACAACAACACTATTAAACATTTATAATCAGGGCTGTTATTTGGCATAGACACCACCCATCCAAGCTTGAGAAAGGGTCCCAAATGACAGTTTTCGTGAGCCATTTCTAGTAAGGCCAGTTTAACATATACAGGCAAATTATGCCTTAGCGTAGGACCAACAGTTAATTTGGGAGGCCCACCGAAATCAGTTTTCTTTACCCCAACCCACCCACAAATCGTTTTTGAAACGATACTCCTGTTTATAAGATTTCGTTATAAATTCTGGGTGTCTGGAATAAGCTACAACATTAATGTAGAGTGGGTTGACGAACGATACAAAATTTGTTTTATGTTACTGGAAACAAACTTGAAACGCTTTGACTCACCTACCAAAGTGCCTCCCCCACTTTAGCTCATGTCAACACTCATATAATCACATTTGTTATTCTGAACTTACTGGCTATTTCTATAAAATTACTAGCGAAACATGAACTGAAATCTCAAAGCTACTTAAGTTGGTATTTGTAAAGTAGTATGAGTGTCAAAAAGTAATGTAACGTAGTGAGCTTGCTACTTATCTCACGTGTCATGAGAAAGTAATGTAAAGTAGTGAGCTTGCTACTTATCTCACGTGTCATGAGAAAGTAATGTAACGTAGTGAGCTTGCAACGTGTCTCACGTGTCATGAGAAAGTAATGTAAAGTAGTGAGCTTGCTACTTATCTCACGTGTCATGAGAAAGTAATGTTCGACGTCTGAGCTTGCAACGTTTAAAGGTCCAAGTGTGTTAAGGCGTTCGACTCGTAATTTAAAGGTCCTGAGTTCGAATCCCAGTCGCACCAAACATGCTCGCTCTTTCAGCCGTGGGGGCGTTATAATGTGCGGTCAATCCCACTATTCTTTGGTAAAAGAGTAGCCCAAGAGTTGGCGGTAGGTGGTGATGACTAGCTGCCTTCCCTCTAGTCTTACAATGCTAAATTAGGAACGGCTAGCGCAGATAGCCCTCGATTAGCTTTGCGCGAAATTAACAAAAACAAACTTGTCTCACGTGTCACATATGTCTGGCGTTTTACATAAACGTTTTATCACGATGTTAGATATATGTATGTGAGAATTTACATTCACGCAGTTTACTTGAATAAACTCTGTGGATATAGAATTACAGCATATCCAAATATATTTTTCAAACACCCAATACAAATAAACACTAATATTAGACGGATGTTTATGCATGGATATAGAACTTCCCAGGTGTAGAGTTGAGCTGTTTGTACGCAGAGTTGCCTGTCGCCAGCGGCGGTATAGCCTTAGTTTAAAAGTTCGGTTCAGGACAGAGTGATGTTCCTGTCTATTCTGTAAATATCTAAAAGCCCTTGATACGATTAGTTTGAACCTAATATCTAATATAAGTACTTTTTATTCCTTTTTAAATTAATATTTATATTTATATATGGGCTGAACAAAGGCGTGATAATTCAAGTCGTGTTTTTCCAAACGTTTCCGTTCAATCTCAACTTAAATCATTTGCTAAACTTCAGTTCATTTTTGTTAAATCTCAAGTGAACATGAATGTTAAAGACGTTTGTCACAAAACCAACGCATATGATAACAGCGTAATCATAAGATGTGTTATGAATTCCGTCTCAATATTCTTTATATTATAGAGTATTAGGGCGGATTATAGTGACGTGGGCATATTAGAGTTAAAGAGAAACGTCACATATCATTTATATAATATAGAACATTGTTCTGTCAAATAATCTGAGTTTTATTACATCTTGAGATCCATAAGAGAGATACAAAAAACATGGTTTGAATAGGTAATTAAAAGGTCAAGGAGAGATATGTTACGTTGTTTTTTATCTTTGACGAATAACAAAGTAATTATATATTTATCCTTGTAAAAATGTAAGGATATGTTTTATTTTAGATAAGTAAAACACCGGTTCCCCACCATAGACTAACTAAAAGAACAGCTATAATAGGATTTAATGTGCAAACATCGTACAATAAAATAAAAACATCACAACGACACAGTACAGTAGTTCGTCTTCCTGGTTGGTCTAAATGTATCGTTTTTTACTCACTACTAGCAACGTAAAAACCCGAAGAACGGACTACGCCTTTACTGCATAGACTGTCGTCTCTTCACTTAAATTCGTGTTTTGAGGAATACAAACATATGGCATTTCGCAACATATAGCTATAGAAAAATAGAAGTATGTGGCCTTTTGTTGCATATTGATATAGAAAAATACAAACATGTGGCCTTTCATAGCCTATACATACAGTGAAATACTGTGGCCTTTTGTAAAGTACAGATATAGAGACATACAAACATGTGGCCTTTCGTTACATATAAATATAAAGAGATGCAAAATCGTGTCTTTTTGCTGCACATATACATGTACAGATATAATGAAATAAACAGAAATATTTTGAAATAGATATATATAGGTTATGGTGCATAATTATCATAATACGCTCTTAAAAATGTAATTGTTTATTAAAATATTAAGTTAATGTTCAGAGCTGTTTTCACTTAATAATGGAATTTCTTACTTAGTGTTAACTAGGCGTATCATAACCTCTTTTTATTTCGTAGATAAATAAATTTAATTAAATGAACTGGAGTTTCCATATTTCCGGTGAATTTTCTTTGGTCTTACAATTTCTATATAACGATCTATGTATACTCGAAATATTGGTATTACTCTTATAACCAATATTCGTTAATTACATGCAATCCACACTGAATATAATAATGCATACCTTGTTAATACAGCTTTTTTTCACTATTAAATAAATACAATGATGTTAGTATATGATCACAGATTATATATAGTGAGTTTCTTTATATTACGAATAAAAACAATAATACAATTATGCGAAAAGGTATTACAATAAAATATATAGTTGATCCTCCAAAAATACAATAGTCATCTAACGTAAATAATGGATATTCAAGTACAAACTATATTTAAACGAGTATATCCGACTATAAATTAGTGTTGTAGATAAAAATGAGAATCGGTAATATTTTTGTGTTGAAGGGTTATTACACAATGTTGTGACAACAACTGAACATTTTGAGTTGTTACTGATAATCAGGTTGTAGAATTAGAACCAAGTGTAAAATCCATTGAAACCAAAAGTTTTCAAACTTCGATCCATAATAGAGGAAATCATACAAAATACATGAATGAAACGCTAGTTAATTAATTAAACTAAAGAGACTGTCATGTTTGTTTTTGCACTATTTAAATCTGACACATCCTTCCCACACAGTACACGTTGTTATCAAACGTGTATCACACATTTCATACACATAATTAACAATAAACTTATGATATTGTCGAGCATGTCATAATTAATAAAAAACGTACGACGTTGTGGAACATCTCATAATTAATAACAAACTTACGATATTTTGAACTGTCATAATTAATAAACTTACGATGATATGGAACATTTCATAACTAATAACAAACTTATGATGTTGTGAAACATGTCATAATTAATAACAAACTTATGATATTGTGGAACATCTCATAATTAATAACAAACTTACAATTTTGTGGAACATGTCATAATTAATAACAAACTTATGATATTGTGAAACATATTATACACATGCCTAAAACGTTATCAAAATGATTACACTGCGATATCTTTATTTACGTAACTAAGAAAAATATACCATTGAACTTGCAGTAGTGTGATTACGCATTATACACATAGCTAACACATGTTACCATTAAATTTGAGTACGTTATACACATTAAACACATTGCTAGCACACCTTGGTACTCAAACTTGCGGTATTTTGACTGTTATTACATATATAACTAACATATCTTATTATTAAATTTACAAAAGTATATTGCATATTATACACCTAATTAATATGTTATTAAGTTACAGTATTCTAGAATAAACAAATAAAACAGATGTTATCAAACTCGTATTTTCTTATACACTCCTCTTGTAACTAACATGTATTATTATTAAACTTATAGTACTATGAAACACATTATAAACATAAGTAACACATTATTAGCTTAAAATATTGTGGAATACATTTTACTTATATGTATATATCATTGAGATTACGGCTAAATTTATGGCTAGCAGCAAAACAATACATTTTAATTATAAGTAAGAACTGTATCTTTAATTAACTGAACACAGCACTAGGTTTTTTTCAGTTCAGATCTAAGTAGCTTGCTTTGATTGAAGGTCAATAAATGCAGTTCATTTACTGACATATTTTAAAACTGTGATAAAATGACTATGTATCAAAACTTTCCATTTAATATACTCTTTGTTTTATTTTACGATCTTTATCTTCAAAGTTAAAATACTTTGTGGAGGTTTTCAGTTTAGTTGTAAACGTAGTCAACCAAAAGCGAGAAACTGTAAATATATGCAACTTATAAACCATAAACTCTTCCGACGGCTCAACAGTAAGGATAAGTACTTGTAAGGGTAAAAATCGGATTTTGATATTGTATGTCGGTAGAGCATGGTTGTCCAGTTTAGTATCTTTGTGCGTAATAACAAACAAAAAACACAAAAGTATTTATTCACACGTAAACCAGGAAAACATCATGTTAACGCTCAATGAATAAAAGCGTTAAAATTGCTTAACAAGCAAGCCAAATAAGTTTATAAATACTTGTTTCAAATACATTTCATGTAAGTATCAGTTTTATTTTAATTATTTAAAGCAAGATATTACCTGTAAGATTTATCAGGTACACTAATACAATATTTTATTGTGAGGTTTCATGTTTGCTCAGATACATTTATTTTCACTAAGAGGTATTTTAACTGTCTAAAGCTCAAACGACAGTTTACAGTAGTGAAGGCTTAATATTTATATATTTATCATAATAAATCATTAAGAGAATGGTGTGAGAATATTTGCTTTTACAAGAAGATTTGAACAGTTTGATCTGATTTAGTTCATTAATATAACAGTGTCTAATTGAATGTACATAACCAAGATTAGGAATGATTTGACTTCGGTGCTAGCTGGACTTATGGGTTTAAGGAACAAGTGTATCTAACATAACATGATAAACCATTGTTATAACGTTAATTTGGATATCAGTGATTGGAGTTACTAAATTTACTGTGCATTTTATTGTTACAAGAGTTACTCTGTATATTAGTAATGGTGCAATAAATCAAGTAGATTTCAAAATTTTAGAAACTTCATTACTTTTGAATAATTAGCTATTCTTCAGAAGAAGAAAGAGTAGAGCCTACATAATTTATTTTATCCTTGAGTACTTGAATATCCAGTTTATTAAGTAATTAAAAACTGATATTTTTCATGTTTATTCTGTATTTATATAGCTTCTAATACTTATGTTTATTAATTGAATATTTAGTTTGATAAATCTGAGAGCCAGTGTTAGTAAATTCACTCTATATGTGAGTAGCTATTGTTACCAAAATTACTTTATATTTGAATTGCTACTGCTATTAAATTTCTACTGTATCTGAGTGCTTAGTGTTGCAACGTTTACACTGTATAGGAAAGATCAGTGTTACCTTGGTTGAACCTGTGCTTGAAATATTGGAATTACTGAAATCACTCTGTATCTAAGTGGCTATTGCAACTGAATTTATGTTGTATCTAAAATGTAAGTGTCACAGAGTTTACCCACTATTTAAGTGGCTAGTGTTACTAAATGTGCCATGTATCTGACTGGGGCGTTAATATGTTTATCCTATAATCCATACTCCCAGTGGCACTGCGACATATCTGCAGACTCACACCGCTAGAAACCGGATTTCGATACCCATTTTGGGGAGAGCACAGATAGCCCATTGTATAATTTTGTATTTAATCCAAACAAACAAAACAAATAACCTATATTGCAAATGAGTTTTCTTACACCTGGAAGGCTAGTGGTAATGAAATTACTTTTTATCTCAATGACCACTGTACCTGAATTGACATTCTATATGAATTACTACTGTACCTGAATTTACCTTCTATATGAATTACTACTGTACCTGAATTTACCATCTGTATGAATGGCTGGTGTTATTCAATTTACCATCTGTTTGAGTGGCTAGTTTATGCTGTATCCAATTGACCAGTGTTACTAAATTTAGCCTGTATCTGAGAGTTTAGTGTTACTAAGTTTACCCTGTATCTGAATGGTTAGTGTTGCTGAAAGTACCCTGATTTTTCAATGTCTAGTATTATTCAATTTACCTTCTATCAATGTAGTTAGCTTTACTAAGTACCTGGGTGACTAATGTTACCGAATGTTCCCATTATCTGAGTGCCTAATTTTACGACGTTTACAATTTAAGTAAGCAATAAATGTTACTGAGTTTATCTTCTACCTGAATGGCTAGTGTTAATGAAATGACCTTATATCTAGTTGCTGTTAATTTACTTTATATGTCTTGGGTTTGTCCTGCTAAGTCTACCTTTCATTTGAGTAGTTAGCCATACTAACTTTATCCTATATCTGAATCTTCCCACGTTTACATTTATCTAAATGATTAGTGTTATTGAGTTTACTCTGTAACTGAAAGATTTCTGTTACATCTGAGTTGCTACAGTTATTAAGTTTGCTTTTCATTTTGGAAGATACTGTTATCAAATGTTTCTTCATCTGAGCGTGTAGTGTTACTAAATTAACACTATTTGTATGTGACTGATGTTACCGAGTTTATCCTATGCCTGAAAACTATTGTAACTGGAGTTATGAATAGTTAGTTTTACTATGGTTGTTCTCTATTTGAGAGACGTTGCTAAACATACCCTGTACCTCAAAAACTAATGTTACTAAATTTTCGTTATATTTGAATGACTAAAGATATTTTATCTAGGTGATTAGTGTTACTCAGATTACCGTGTACTTGGACGTGTATTATGGCTGAACGGAATTCACCTGGTATCTGAATGGCTAGCATTACCAAGTTTACCTATATGAGCGAACAGTGTAGCCAAGTTTACTCTGTATTTAACTGGTTCGTATTACTGAGCTTACCTTGTACCACGATGGCAAACGTTATGTGATTTACTCTGTACTTCAATGGCTAGTGTTACTAAGTCTACCTTTTATTTTAGCATCCAGTGTTACTAAGTGTACCTTGTGCCTGAGAGACTAGTTTTATTACATCTCTAATTGATTAATTTTACTGAATTTACTTTGTAACTGAAAGGCTATTACAGAAGTTATTTTCTATCTGAGAATCTAGTGTTACTAAGTTTACCTTCTATAAAAATGCTTAATGTTATTAAGTTTAATCACTATTTGAGTGTTAAATATCCTATATGTCAGTGGTTAGTGTTACTAAATATTCCCTGTATCTTATTGGCTAATGTGGATGAGTTTACCATCTACCTAAGAGATTACTGTTAGCGAGTTTACCTTGTACCTGAATTTGTAGTATCACTAACCTTGTATTGAGATTACCAATGCTACTGTTTTTCTGTCCAGTTGAGTAGATGGTATTGATAGTGGTATTAAATTTTCCCTGTGTCAGAGTGGCTATTGTTACTGATATTAACCTTCATGCAGGTGATTGTTTTACTAAGTTTAAGGTGTATCTGAATGGCTAGAATTGATTAAATTACCCTGAATCTTAATGGTTAGTGTTAAGACGTTTACTCTGTATGTAAATTGAAAGCGTTACTGAGGTTATCCTAAACCAAAATGATTAGTGTTATTGAAACTATTCTCTATATGAATTTCTAGCGTTACCTCGTTTACCTTGTATCTCAATGGCTAGTGTTAGAAAGTTTACTCTCTATGTAAGTGGCAATTGTTACTAAATTCTCTTCTATCTAAACGGCTGAAGTTTGTACTGTACGAAAGTGATCATTATTACTGTACATGAATGGTTAATGTTACTAATTTTACTCTCTCTTCTTTGCCCAGTATCTGAATCGCTAGTATTACTGATATCATTGTTTTAATGTTTAATGTTACTGGCTTTGTAAGTTATTTGCAAGTCTTTTTTAATTCAATATCCCTGGAAGGCAGAACACAGATAGCCCAATGTGTCACTTTGTGCTTAACTTCAAAAAACTTTCTAAGTCCTCTTTTATTTGAGTAGCTAGGATTACTACGTTTACCATCTAAGTGATTAATGTTATAGAGTTTAACCTGTATATTTAAAATTAGTGCTACTGGATTTATTATGTATCTTAATGTGTAAGGCAACTGAATTTACTTTGTACTTGAATTTTGAGTAGATAATATTACTAAATTTATCCTGTATCTGATTTGCTAGTTTTACTAAATTTACCTTTATCTGAGCTGCTACTTTTACTAAATTTATGCTGTATCTGAGCTGCTAACATTACTAAATTTATCCTGTACCTAACGTTCTAGCGTTATAGTATTTATCCTATAGCAACTTAGCTTTTCTGTGTTTATCGTGTACCTGAATGGCTAAAGTAATTGAAATTGCCTATTATATGAACACCTAGTGTTAAGGATATTACCATCTAATCGTATGGTAACTGTTAGTAAAGTTGCCCAGTAGCTCAATGGTTAATATTGCTAGATTTACATAATATGCGAGTGATTAGTGTTAGTGAGTGTTCCTTCTGTATAAATAACTAAAGTTACGGAGTCTACTGAATGCCTAGTATGACTAATATTACCCTGTACCTGATAATCTAATATTAGTAAAATGAATTCACGTTGTGTCTGAAAGTTTAATGTTACTTAGTTTATGCTCTATTTGAGATGATAGTGTTCCTATGTTTACCTTGTATCTGAGTTATTAGCGTAACTGAGTTTATGCTTTGTGTGAATGGCTAGTTTTAAATGGCTATTTTTCTGAACTTTTGTCTCAATAGTTAGAGCTGCTAAGTATACCCTCTATTTAAGTGGATGGTGTTATTAATCTTACCCTCTGTTTAAGGGGCCCCCCAGTGGCTCAGCGGTATGTCTGCGGACTTACACGCTAAATTCTGGTTTCGATACCCGTGGTGGGCAGAGCACAGATAGCCCATTGTGTAGCTTTGTGCTTAATTCAAAACAACAACAACAACTGTTTAAGGGATCAGCGTTACTGGCTATGAAAGACATCTGAATATCTAGTATTACTGAAATTTAAATGCCTATTGAGAATGAGTTTACTATACTCCATATCGGAATGACTGTTACTGAAACAAGATTGTATCTGAGTAGCTTGTCTTATTTAATTTGCACTGTATGTGAATAGTTTGTCTTATTAAATTTATGTATTCTCTATATGATGAGTATTACTAAGTTTCGCGTGTGAGTTGCGTCCCCCCCCCCTGTTACAGCAGTAAGTCTACGGAATGACAAAGTTAAAATCTGGGGTTCGATTTTCCTGAGTGAGCACAGCAGATAGCCCGATGTGGCTTTGCTCTACGAAAACACACACACCCTTGCAAATTGCATTTAATTTACGCCTGGTGTTAATCGGTTTCCTCGGTATTCCAGGAAATGTGTGTAGTATTATACACCACATAATCACATAGCTTTAAATATTATTTCAGTCATTTAGGACGTTCAATCTGACTTGTATGCGAATGTAAGATATACATATCTAAAAATATATGCATAACCACGACTGTTCTAATACTTGCAATATCAAATTAATTTGAGAGATTCAGTACGCATGCGTTATCAGTGACTTACACTTATGTTGAAGAATATTTGTTTAAAAGAACCCTTTTAAGCCATAAATATATGTGGCAGTTGAAATATTTATTTTTAGATAGTTTTATATATTATCCATAGATGGCAATAGTGTGCTACAACCAACAGTTCCAGTCAGAGTATATTCCAGTTTTTAATTTATGCCGAATATAATATCGACCTAGAAATTTAATTATGTTTAATTTGCTGAATGAGACTTCTTTTCTATTGGTGGAAATATTCTGATAGTCTAAATTCGCCCAATTGTGATATAAAATATAGGTACTTATGTTATTTAGCGGCGAGTAGCGTCATGAAGCACAGCTGGTGTAGTGTGTAAATTTATACATATATTTCTTTCACTCATTATATAATTAAGACACACCTACACACTATGCCATAAACGTTTTTGAAACAACAGCCTCTGCGAAGGAAGAAGTTGTGTTTTGTAGTAAGGTCTTATAGTAGAGCATAACATAACAGTTAAGCCTTATATTATATTCAATGGGCCATCTTCTGGGATGAATTTGAGCTTGCAATCTGTTTCTTACAGTTGCCACACTTGACGTAATAGACCACAGTTTCTCTAGGAAAGAAGAATTCGGTATAAAGATGTTTTGTAGCCTGATATTGTATTTCCTCGCATAGCGCTTTAAAACATTTTCGAGTTGTTCATTTGAATTCATATCAAGAATTTGGGGTGGCCAAAACGGATTCTGGACGTCGTTTAATCCAGTAAAAACATTTCCCAGAACGTAATAATACAACAAAACATTCATTAATAACCATGAACACTTTTATGTCACCCTTCGCAGTTGTAACAACAATTTCGTGTGCAAAGTTCTTCAGATTTCTATAAAACCGAGATAAATATATTTAAATCGTGGATTGAGAGCAACACGAGGTTCCGCGCTACTCTCAGTGAACGTTCTAGGCCTAACATTTAGCAACCATTACTGGAGTTTTCGATGATGGATTTATTGCAAAAAAATATGTGTAGTTTCAGTTCCGTAACACATATCAAAGCTTGCATAAACGGAAGAATGGTTAATGTCAGATACCCCGTTCGATGTTTCATATTAACACGTATGTATTTGACTGAGTAGCTTGTTTTCTGTTTGTTTTTTCAATTTCGCGCAAAGCTACTGAAGGGCTATCTGCGCTAGCCGTCCCTAATTTAGCAGTGTAAGACCAGAGGGAAGGCAGCTAGTCATCACCACCCACCGCCAACTCTTGGGCTACTCTTTTACCAACTAATAGTGGGATTGACTATCACATTATAACGCCCCCACGGCTGAAAGGGCGAGCATGTTTGGTGCGACCGGGATTCGAACTCGCGACCCTCAGATTACGAGTCGAACGCCTTAACCCACCTGGCCATGTTGGGCCTCTGAATAGCTTAGATCACATTTTTCATTGCATTACCGACAGTAGATTTGAATTAAAGAAACAAACTAAAAATCCTGTATCATCCATACCGTCACTGTTGCATAAACTGACCACTTCAATTAGAATATCTGCGAGCTATTTGTCCTATAACTTGTGTACTACAACTGGAGAACAGCTTAGCGTGAGAAATAGATCAGCTGAGAAGGTGGCTAAAAGGCTGAATGGCGAATATAATAATTTCCTTCCATTTTTTAAATTCCGAAGTGACAATGACATTTTTAAACGAACTGTTTATTTTCCAAATAAAATTTGTCACTTAGAATTTTAAGGGCTTTCCAGTTCTTAAATTTACGAGGAATGACTGATACTGACCTTCGTGAACTATAAGTAACATATAATTTAAATCCAAATAAATACGGAGTATCTATACATTTTAGAATAATAATTTTATAACACATATATACATATATACGATTTGGAAAATAATTCCTGAAAACCAGCCCTTCATCGTGTGAAGATGAGCTGCTCAGAATGAAGTCAAATGTTGAATTTGCTGAAAGATTAATTGTCTTGCAACTTCTGTGTTTCAGTAGAAGCTGTATGAAAGACTCCAAATATAGTACGTAAAACTCGCAGATGTTAAAATTAGTGCCTTAGATAGGAAGCCAAAGCTCTTGTGATAGACGATGATCGGGTACAGACAGTGGAATGGACAAAGTTTGAAACGTGTGCTCTCTACAGACGACTCTAAGTTCAAATTGTTCAGCGAAATGAACAATATAATAGTTAATAAACAACATTTATAGAGAAGCATCATGGGGAAAAATGCATGTTTGTGACTATATTTCAGCCAACGTTTTAAGTGTTCTACACAAAACTGATGGTGCCCTAACTGCTGAGAAGTGCACGACACACAAGAATCCGAGCCACCATAATACTTCCTCAGGGACTTGACTTTTCGAAAAGGAATTCATCTTCCAACAAGTTAATCATCTTAAGCATATAGCAAATCTTAACAATAAAGAAGCCATTGAAACCGTCATAACATTGGTACAATCTGCAATAAATGCTCGCTCTTTCAGCCATGGGGACGTTATAATGTTACGGCTAATCCCATTATTCATTGCTGAAAGAATAGCCCAAGAATTGGCAGTAGGTGGTGATGACTGGTCTTAAGTTGCTGAATTAGAGACGATTAGCGTAGATGGCCCTCGAGTAGCTCTGCACGAAATTCAAAACAAATAAATAAATATAAAGCATTTGGAGTAATGCTGTGCAACAGAACGTCGAAAAAAAGGTATGAGATTATTGGGCATGTAAAGTAATTGGACCACATGCTAAATATCAGTGCAATGTTGTTCAACTTCTTTATTTTCTGTTATAATGATTTGTAACATTAATAACGTCAACATTACTAGCTGTTTGTCACTTCATTATATACGTAAATACGTGTAGTAATAAGAAAACCAAAGCATCTAAATACATTTAACATCATAAAGGAAAGCGTATAAATAGCGCTTCCAAATGTGTGATGATTATACTCAATTGTGTACGTTATGCTTGGCGGTTAGGGCCCTCAGTTCGCACCCCGCTATCGCGTGTTCGAATCCCACCACCAAACATGCCCGTCCTTTAAGCCATAAGATCGTTAAAAAGTAATAGCCAATCCCACTATTCGTTGGTGTAATAGTCCAAGAGTTGATTGTAGGTAGTGTTGACTAGCTGCCTTCCCTCTAGTCTATTACTGCCAAATTATAGACAGCTAGCGTAGATATCCTCTGAGAAATTTGGTAATTCAAAAGAAACTGAACCGAAACTACTTACGTTACCCTGTCAGAAATGTCTGGACACGCTTGGTGTGTGCGGCATGGCCAACCCAAACGCTGCTCTGGAAAGAAAGTCAGTAGAAATAAACGCAAACTAGGTTTATTGAAAATGCTAGTGAATTATGTATTAGGTATTCATAAATTAGTCTCCTGAGTGTGAAACCATTCACTATGATCAGAATATTTTATAATCACACAACTAAAATGTTCCACTTGTCAAAAGGGCTGTGAAACTGATAAAATAATGCATTTGGTGATTATAAAAACGAGCTGAAAATTATCTTGGTTACAAACTCTCATTGACTTCATTGCATCCGATGAGGTCAAATATAAATGCGGTGTCTATGCGTTACGTATTCCTCATGGGCATGGGTACGTTCCTTGGAAGATCTAAGACACGTGAACTTTACGTCACCTCTAAGAATGTTCGGCACCGTTTTGCTTGGTATATACCACAGTACCGGTCACCTTTAGTTTCCTCTTTGGCCATCACCTTCAAACTAAGTAGAGACACTCTCATTTATTCACGAAATTCGTGCATAATAGGCAAGATTTCAGTAATACGGGATATAGCAAACAAAACGGTGTCAAGCATTTTTAGGGGTGGTGTACAATTCACATGTTTCAGATCTTCCAAGGTACGTTGATGTTAAAAAGTAATCATATAACAAATCTGGATACTGAAGAACAAGGAAAGTGAAAAAAACAAAAATAAGTTAACTTACAGCGTGACGTCTACTTCTATTTGTATCACTTTATCTTAAACTAACTGTTCATATCATTAGATAAGAATTTGTAAATTACATTTCGTGTGTGGTAAACCTCTATCACATGAAACTTGTAAGAAAATAAATGTATTAGAGAATTGGTAGAAATGCGGTGAGTCGATAGCAATCACATGTTTAAAATATTTGCAATTTTAATAAAAACAATTGCACACTTAAAATTTGTGGTTTTGTCATTAGAGTGAAGCTATTGGTTAAGTTTATTTCTTTTAAAATATATAGTTTTATATGTGGTTTCATTATATCACAGTATCTTTTGTATTTTCGACACAGTATGCAAATAAAAAAAATTAATTTAACTTGCGTATATGTCTGTTAAGCGTGTTGATTTGATTAAAATATAGAAACTAGAAGTTTATTAAAAATTATATTTTATCGACAACTTTTGTAACTGTTATTTATATGGAATAATCAAATTGTATTGCTTAGCATAGGTATCACAAACCATTGCTATTAAACGAAATGTTCGAATCAATACTGATTATTACAATTCAGTTTTTATGCAAGCAAATGATTGCGTGATGTTAGCTTCATAATAAATCATTGTATTTGTAATGGCGTCTCTTATAAACCACTGGTTAATATTCTAATCACTATTATTGGTAATAGTCTACGTATGTGTGGAGCTGTTTAGCTAATTAATCTCTGGTTGATATTTTAATCATTACTGTTAATTAATGTTATATATATATATGTAGTTATGTATGTATGTGTGAAGCTATTTAGTTGATTAATCGCTGGTTCATATTCTAATCACTCCTACTGGTTACTATTGTCCCCCACTGCAACAGCAGTAAGTCTTCGGATTTACAACCCAAAAATAGGGGTTCGATTCCCATCGTGGACAAAAAATGATAGACAGATGTGGCTTTATTGCAAGAAAACACACATACACACACTGTTTACTATTATATGTACCTGTGGATCTATTTAGCAGATGAATCACAGGACGATATTCTTATCACTATTATTAGATAATATTTTAAGTACCTGTGGATCTACTTAGTAGATAAATCACAGAACAATATTCTAAACACTCCTAGTGGATAATATTATATTTACCTGTGGATCTACTTAGTAGATAAATCACAGGACAATATTCTAAACACTCCTAGTGGATAATATTATATTTACCTGTGGATCTATTTAGTAGATGAATCACAGGACAATATTCTAAACACTATTAGTGGATAATATTTTATTTACCTGTGGATCTATTTAGTAGATGAATCACAGGACAATATTCTAAACACTCCTAGAGGATAATATTATATTTACCTGTGGATCTATTTAGTAGATGAATCACAGGACGATATTCTAATCACTATTATTAGATAATATTATATTTACCTGTGGATCTATTTAGTAGATGAATCACAGGACGATATTCTAATCACTATTGTTAGATAATATTATATTTACCTGTGGATCTATTTAGAAGATGAATCACAGGACGATATTCTTATCACTATTAGTAGATAATATTTTAAGTACCTGTGGATCTACTTAGTAGATAAATCACAGGACAATACTCTAAACACTCCTAGTGGATAATATTATATTTACCTGTGGATCTATTTAGTAGATGAATCACAGGAGAATATTCTAAACACTCCTAGAGGATACTATTATATGTACCTGTGGATCTATTTAGTAGATGAATCACAGGAGAATATTCTAAACACTTCTAGAGGATACTATTATATGTACCTGTGGATCTATTTAGTAGATGAATCACAGGACAATATTCTAAACACTCCTAGTGAATACTATTATATATACCTGTGGATCTATTTAGTAGATGAATTATTGGTCAATATTCCATTTATGCCTAAGTTATATAACAAATATGTGGTTGCATCGCAGATTAAGTCACTCTATGTATCTTAATATATAATTTCTTATTTCTGTCATGAGAACAGGAAGTCTTACTGCTGAATACATTTTGTAACATAAGGCCAAATAGCAGGTTAAATATTTGTTGTTTAAAAGTTACTTGCTTGTTTAAGGTTTATTAAAATAAGGTCTATAGCATCGACATTTATCCCAATAATTCAATGTTTAACAGTTCTCCATACTTCTACAAAAATAGAAACATGGCTGTATGTTAACTGATGCATTATAAACATTGTGTCATAAAGTTAAATTTTATATATTCTTTACACATTAATATGATGATATGTCTGCGGAGTTAGAACTCTATAAACAAGGTTTCGATACCCGTGGTGCGTAGGTTTATGTTTAATTTCAAACAAACGTATCAGTGTAAAGGGTTTAATTTAAAGTGTTTTTTTATAATTTTTATGTTATTGATAATGTAATTAATTACGTGTTTTCTTTTTTAACTATAATACGATCTTAAAGTTTATTTGTTACCGTAAACTGTGCAAGGTACGTTAAAGATTATATGTTAATAAAGTTTGAAAAACATGTGTGATGGGCATGAAATAAGATATTAATAATTAAAGATAAATTAATTTACTGCTACGTCCGTAATGTAGTAGTACCAAAAGTTAAACAGCTTTCGTAAGTTTTCAATCTTACACTGAATATGCATATTAGTATTACAAATTTTAATGCACAATACTGATGATAACTGTAACGACATGTGTAAAGATTAAATGTGTCTTTTCAAGTAAAAGATGTGAAAGTCTAAATATCGTGCATTAACATGACGTTCCACAAGACGAAACGGTATAAACACACAATTTGTTCAGTAAAATATAAAAGTCGACACTTTCTTCACCATACTAAGAATTTGTTTTATTGTTGTCTAACCACAAACTTTCAATCTCTTTCGTTATCAGATAAGATTCTAGGTTAAACTGATCCAGTCCCCTAGTGGGACAGCGGTAAATCTATTAACTTACAACGCTAAACTCCGGGGTTCAATTCCTCGCTGTAGACACAACAGATAGATCAATTGACTTTGTTCTAAAAAACAAACAATTAACTGATCGGGAAAAAAGAAAGGAACAACTTATACTGGTTTAGATTAACAAATATACAAGTGAACAAGACAGACTGGTCAGGTTATAGTAATATAGTTGACAAAACATAAGTGTGGCAAAATATAAAACGAGGACAACAGAGAATTACACAAGCTTAACGTTAAAACAGCAATCGTTCTGTAACAATTCATAAAACTTGAAACTGTGTACAAAAATTACAGATTCCATGATCTGTACAAAAATGGATTGTATTAAAAAATAACACATTTGATCTTCATTAATATTTTGATACAGTAAAATGTTGCAGTAAAGTTTTGGTAGAGTGATAAAGACTAGATTATTTTGTATATTTTTAGCAGTGGATCAAACAAACAACTTATTTTAGCCATAGTCGCTCTTGGAGCCACGGTTTGGAGAACATTAGCACTGGCATTGGCTAGCTTCATTTAGATTTTGGGATCATAGTTTTTTTAGTGATTTTTTTCTACTGAATGAATTGGACTAGGTTCTATGTTTACTTAGTCATAGACCTTGATAAGATGTAATGTTTGTGGAAAATGAAGTCGCAACTTCAGTTAGCAAAGCAAGACCAGAAAAACTGAAAGGAATTTTACTTATATCTTGTTTAATTAAATGCATAAGTAAGCAAAAACATTTTGTTATTATATATATATTATACATACACGCACCGATGTGGTAAGATTTAATGACCTTTTAATATACAAAACCTTTTATGATTTAAAGCGAGACCCTAATACGCATATAGATTCATATAAAACACTATAGTCTAGCATGTATGGCGGAATTTTAGCAATAAAGATCAGTTGTTAGTACAACGAATGGCTGTATTTTATTAGGGACTAGCATAGTATTGTATTTTACTATGCATTTATAAAGTTTGTTTTTGTCAGCTATACAACATTGTTTATAATTTGTTTCACTACTGTAGGCCCCCAGTGGTATGTCTGCGGACTCACACCGCCAAACACGGGGTTTTGATACCCGTGGAGGACTGAGCACAGATAGCTCATTGTGTAGCTTTGTACTTATCTGTAAAAAACACTACTGCAATAAAATCTGTAAATTTACTTAGTTTTACAATGGAAGTTGTAGGTTTCAAAAATATATTTCAGTTGTTACCTTTCTGCTATACATATATTTTTTCAAACAATGTCGTCTATAATAATTAAAAACCATCCTTCAAAAGTGAAAAAATAATAATTTCAAGACGCATAAAAAAGGTTTGGAAATTGTATTCTATTAATCGCTATCAATCTGAAAATGTGTCTGATAATATTACTTGACTTTAGATGGTACTGTTAAATCCTTAAGTTTGGCCCAGTAAACCGATTCAGATGTATTCATGTCTAGAGTCAGTAATTAGTACTGTTTATCCTTATAATTTATGCATGATAAACACAACTAGAACGTCTTTAGATTCACCCAATGAACATTAAATCATATCAAATGAATAACTCCTCGTACATTTTGCATGTAGTTGGACTCAAACTAGAACACAGGATATAGTTTTCTTCAGTGCTGTGTCTGACTGTATATGGTATAGTTTGGTTCTATAAGCAGATATTTTGGTATAGTTTGGCTCTATAAGCAGGTATTTTGGTATAGTTATTGCGTTGCAATGTGTGTGTATAGTTTGGTTCAGTAATTAATAGTTAAGGCATATCTTGAATGAGTAACTAATACTTAGAGCATAGTTTTACTCCTAAGTAACTAGATGCAAATATGAGACTTGAACCTAAGGACAGTTTTGCGTACTTTGACTTTCTTAAGTAGTACTATGCATACAAATTGCCATAGTATGTAGCAATATAGTTTGACTCAAAACTTGAAACCTGTTGTGAGGCTATAAGTAGTATTGACTATACACATTATCTTTACAATAATAATAATTGCGCTTATTGCTCGATACAGAATGAATTGAGAAGATGTACTGTAGTTTGCTTTGATTTGTTAAGTATTGTTTGGATAGTTTCATTGTGTAAGTGATACAACGTATGTACGTTGATTGTGCAACTATGGTTGTGTTTATACTAATTAAATAATAATATAATATGTATTTTTATGCTATATGTTAGCTGAATATTACCAATGAGTATACGGTTTGATTCGGTAAGTATATCTATAAGTTTAATTCAGTAAACAATATAGTGCATATACTTTTAACCTACTAAACAGCGCAAGTACATAGTTCGGCTCGGTAAGTATTAATACGTAAATGATTTTAGTGTAGAACCATTGTTTCTTGTGCTGCGTGTATACTCTGACCCTGCAATTTTTTTACTCATTGTTTGATTCGTTGTGAGTAGCACTTTATGCACTGTTGGAATAGATATAAATAGTAACTTATGTACAGCTTGACTCCGCAAAAGCACTAAAGTTATAGATTTACTCAGAAAATAGCATTGTGTTTATAGTTTGACATAAACAATAGAGTTGTGTTTGGGATTGACTTGTAAATAGCATTGTGTATACAGTTTCATTACATAAATGACATTATTTGTATAGACTGACTTTATGTATACTAATTTGTTTATAATATGGCTCGGTAACTAGTACTGTTTATACAGTTTGACGTTATGTATACTACTTTGTTTATAATACGACTTGTTAAATATCACTGTGTATAGTTTGACTTTATAAATAGGACTTTGTTTATAATATGCCTCGTCAAATAGCACTGTTGGTATAAACTGACGTGTTTATAATATGACTCGTTAAATAACACTGTTTGTGTAAATTGACTTAGTGAATAGCACTTTGTTTAAAGCATGGCTCATTAAACATCACTGGTTGTATAGTTTGACTCAGTAAATAGCAGTATTTCTATAGTTTGTCTCGGAATGTAGCACTGTGGATAAAGTTTAAGTCAGTACTATGTTTATAGTTTACCTGAGTACGAATAGTGTTTTTTGTATTTTTACTTTGACTCGTTACAGTTATTATAGTGAACATATTTTCAACTTACAAACTGAACGACTTAACAGAGAAAGTAATACTGAAATCATACTATGACTCAGTAAGCACTACACTTAAAGTAGTGTTTGTATGAGAAATTATATGGTGTATATAGTTCGACTTATAGATGTGATAAATAGCACTGCGGGCATAGTACATAGTTTTACTCTGCAGTTATCTTGACTGCATAAACTATAATATGTGTACGTGTATAGTTTGATTCTGTAGATAATCGCTTTTGTGTGTTGTTTTTTCATTAGAAGTAGAGCTTCACGTACAGTTTAATTTTCTATAATGTATTACTGTGTGTAGTAGCTACGAGTAACTGAACCCGTAAGCTGTGTTTAAGGTAAAATGTTAACACTAAGTAGCACTATATGCATAACGTTACTTAAAAATTAATATTGTAGATATATAAAGTTTGACTTTGTAACTAATTTTCAGTGTATAGCCTGTGTGTGAGTGAAATCATGAGTACTGTTGATACTGTTTGTAACAGGCTTCCTATGTGTGTAGTTGAACTCAGTCAATGGTACCGTGTGTAATGTTCGACTCAGTTACAAGTACTGTTAAATTTTAACTGAATATACAACATTACGAGTTAACTGAGTAGTTAGCACTTATACAGCAATATAAGCAATTACTCTGTAAATAGTAATTTTATATGTATTAAGTAATACAAATGAAAGCTTGGCATAATAAAAAGTACTGTGTGTATACTTTGTCTTTATAATTAGTGCTGTATATATAATATTCCTTAGTAAATAGCATCGTGTTATAGTTTGGCCTTCAAGATAGTGACTGTTGTTTCACTCATTAGCTTTACTCTTTGTATACTTTGCTTAATTAGCTCTGTATGTAAAGTGTGACTCTGTAAGTCCTCATCTATGTATTTTTAGACAAAATACACAGAGTATGATGTTATTTATATAGTTGCTGTCACTATGTGTATAGTTTGACTAAATAAATATCACTGATCCATATTTAGTTTGGCCTCCTAGATAGTACTGTTTATACAGCTTGATTCGGTAAATATTACTGTCTATATTGGTCGACACTATAAGCAGTGTGCATAGCTTGACTATTATCACTTATGTTTTAATATTGGTTAATGTATTACTCCACATGTATTAAGATCATATTGTGACAATTAAATTGCATTTAAAATGTATATTTTGAGAATATTTGCTATATTGAATATTACAAAGATAAAGAAAAAAATCAACTATTTGTAATACTATTAATATAACTTGAAGTTTGATTCCACAATTTAAAATCATAAGTTTTATTAGAACAAAACATAGTTTAGTAAACTTAAACAATCTTTGGTGAACGTTTTCAATATCATTTTTTATCTGACAACAGTAATAAAATACGTGACACAAAGGTATCTGAATAAAATGAAAACTTACATTTTCAGTTAAGAATTCTCAAGAAACTTTAAGTCTGTCGGTTGTTTATTTAGTTCAAATGAAAAACCAACATGAAGAATGACGAAGAAATGTAAACTTCCAGGTTAACACCACATCACTTGTCAAGTGATTTTTAAAAGTAGAAATTCAAAATAGGCGTGAAAAAGCCTGCTGAGTTAGTACGGCGTTTTGACTTAATCCCAAATGACATTCAAAGAAATAAAATAGAAGTTCAATCATATATTATTATAACTGTTAAATTTCTAACAAGAGCTAAAATTTTATAATACGAAAACGTTTTTCCGTACCAAGGTTTCTGCCTACTATGATGATGTCATATATTTAAATAGAATGATATCGTCCTTTCGTGTATTTCATTTGCCCTAAAATATTTTCTGTTTGTGTTTTCTGAATATCACGTTACGAGACTCTCACTCATCTCCTGACGCCAGACGCCCTGAACTTTATGATTTATAATATTAATTGTGTTTGCAAAACAACAACAACAACAAAATGCTATATAACTCAATAAAGTTATTTATTATATTATAAGTTTCTTAGAATTTAGTATGAAAGCGAAAATAAAGCTTTTTCAGTTGCAATATATTGATATTTCGAACTTTTTATGGTGACCAATATTAGTACAACTTTGTGGTTTTAAAATTAATATATGCACAAGTAAAATATTAATTATTTTTTCAAATAAGCTTAACAATATTTTTAGTATTGTTGAGTGTATCTTTATCCAATTTCTAAACGTTTGACTGATCTTGGAAAAATGCCACGTTGACCGATGTAAACCCTACAATTGTTAGTGCTTCGTGCGAGAAACGTTGCACACTTTTCTAACTCTGAAGTATTATCAATTACACGAGATAACCGTTGCTTTCTTATTTCTCTATGACAGTTCTATTGATTTATAGATGTATGTGTAAGAAAGCTATACTTATCTTTCCTAAGCAGTTAACTGTGGTTACAAAATAGATCAAGAAATTTGTTGACTATGCAATATAATATTAAAATTATTTCCATGAGTAGCGTGTTAATCTGAAATTGACCAAAAATCCAATGTTGTTACCGATTTCAACTAATCGAAAAGTAATAAACTAAACAAGTGATTGATTTAAAACTATTTTCGAATCAAAATCGTGAAATAAATGTCGCTGTATTTTGAATTAATTGTTTAGCACGTGAATGTGACTACTGCACACCAATTATTCTATACCACGTGTAAATGTTGGTGAAGGAACATAGCAACTAAAACGAAAATAACTACATTCGTCGATTCACAAGAAAATAACTCATATATTCTTGTTTTTGTTCCCGTCGTAGTCCTTTTACTGCAACTGATCGTTTTCCGGAGGCGCACTTTCTCTTTGACTATGGAACGAACTATGGTTCACCCGTTATCTCGGCTTTCTGCTTTGCTTGAGGACAAGACATAATTGACGAGCCGATAATGGTAGTGAATGTCATCCGTACTTGAAAGAGTTATCTCGTTCGCTGATAGTTCAGCTACATTCATCTGTCTAGTACTTGACTAATGAGATACATCATTAAGACGACAGATTTGTTGGTTGTTGGGTTTTTTTTTTATAGATTTATTTTGATGATCTTTTCGAAGAAATGGAGGTGGTTTATAGCGATATGCAAGCAATCTTTTGATTACAAACTAGCTTGTTTGTAAGGGACAAACTGTATTTTAACTAAGAAAAAGTGAGTACGAATCATCAGTGATAAGAAAAGTACGAACCAGCTCAACGTTTTCTCAGGCGTATTAGTATATATGATGTACCTGAGAAAACGCCTGCGAAACTCTGTACATTAATTGTAATGTTGTACTAATTAAACACACGCATAGCCATGAGAGTGAAAACAAAGAACACTTTCCAGCCATATGAGTCTTAAAAACCAAGATATACGCTGATTTTTTAACCTTATATACAAAAATCAGAGATGCGCCTTCTGGTTAAATTACAATGTGCATAATTAGATCTATAAAGAAACTTTTAAAATCTAGCTAAGGATATAGAACTAAGTAATTAATTTATCGATGTTAAGTCAATAAATAATAAGTTTTACGAAAACTATTGTAGTAAAAGCAATGAACAACAATCTCAATTTCAAGAATGAAGTGTTTTTAATTCATCTGTTTATAACACACTCCATATGAAATGGTATCAATAATATTAGCTTAAGTTTATGTGTAACATCAGAGATTCATACTGTTTATTTGTTATAATGGCAGGTTTTACGACTTCCGTCTTTATTTAACAGTAGAAATGTAATCTTGTCTTATGTTGGTTACGTTTGAAAACCAACAAATAATGCAGCTTTTTGTTTCAAAAGTGGCGCTTTAATCCACGTTCTTATTGAAACATTATACGCCTCATTTATACCTTAGAAAAATATAGTTAAACAAAGCACTCAATCTACCTGTTTTTTATTTAATAAACACATTCTGTAAATATTACTACTTTCAAAGAAGTAATTGCACGTTATCTGAATAAATATTATACATCCAAAGGGAGCAACTCTAAATTAGCTGATTCAAGTTAATTTAAGATATTGAAAAGTTGTGATCATAAATGTGTGATGAGTAGTTTTCCTGGAATTACACTTTCATTGAATTATTCCCACATTTAAAATAGCACACAACACTTATTATAAAACACATCCATAATATTCTAAAAAAATGATTTAAATGTTTACGGGAGCACATGACTCTGAAGGTTTTTTACTGAAGTGGAAATGTTTCCAGGTAAGAACAATAGGGCTAGTATAATTCGACGTCGGTCGGTAGAGTTACCTTTGAAGCTAAAACACCTTTTATTATTAAACACGATAAATCGTTTGTACACGACGAGATAAATAGCAATTTTTTAAAAAGTCTGTATATTTTTAAATAAATGAATAGAAATCTCTCTGAACATTTGACAGTAAAAAAATGTAAAAACTATTATAAAAATATACTATATTTTTTCTTTGAAATTAATAAATTAAAGTATCAACGTTCATTAGCCTAAAGTAAGATTAAAATGTATTATACATATGCGTAAGAAAGTCCTCCCAGAAGAACTACTATAATTATATATAGCTTTAATACTATATAAAAAGTAAAGATTTTATTTGTCCGTAAGTCAGGATCTACTAGTTTAACGCTTAATCGGTTTGTTACATTAATTGTTACTGTTTTAACTTCATACTGGTAATGTTTTGGATGACATTTCAGGTAAAAAAAATGCTAAATAAACCACTTCTAAATTTGCTTGTAGTGATTATTAAAGATAAGCTCAGTTGGTGTTTAATTACATTCTTGGTTATAAAGCTTTAAAGATTAGTATTAATTAGACTCTTATCTTAAACTGTTGTTGGGCAAGTGCAGTGAAATGTGTAGTAATATTCAAACTGCATTTCTCCTTTATCGCTATATTGGTCTAATATTACGTTTTGTTTTAGATAAAAGACGACTCATCGATACCAAAGTTGGTATGAATATTATACGTAAAAAGAAAACGTAGCAATAAATAGCAAATAATAAGTTAAAGAGAAATCTTGAAATCTCCTTTCAATCCTCGGGGAGTAAGTTACACTCTAGCAATTAATTAGATTCTTTGGGGGGTTTTTTAACTTTTATTTACACATATACAAATAAGGACTTGTTACAGCCATCAGTCTGATTGCAGCATTTGTGTCAATATAAAAACAGGATGAATTTGTGAAACATTATCAAAGTATCAACTAGTATATACAGTGTCATATTATTTATTTTTCAAGACCATGCAGACCATAAAAACAAAGTTCTATTAAGCAGATCTAAGTTATATTATTTTGTACATGTGAAGAAAGAGTGTTCAAAGATTCCTTTAAGATTCACGCATGCAGCTAGCTGTTTCTAATTTTGAAGTGACCGACTAATGAAAAGATAGCTATTCACTGTGAACACTCGAGATTATTTCAGAACAAATAGTGGGATATGAGTATCACTCTTATTACACTCCCATGTGAAACGATTATTTTTCCTTTCTTTTTCGGTAACAGAATGCAAATCACGGAACCTCAGAAGTAAAGCCCGGCACGATTACTTTGGTTCTAATCAACCTTAGAAATAAGATTAAAGGTCCATACCAAAAAGTGCATACTCCATTATTTTCAACACGTTGTTCTAAATTTAATTCAAAAGTCTGTGGGAAAATTGAAATAACTTTAAATTCATGCAACATGTGTTCTGTTGAAACTCTTGCGTGCATAATATACACACAAACAATAGGAGCACGTATCTGTTTATTGAAGAAAACGCTTGTAAAATTTTTCAAATTTACCAAGAACTTAAACTTTTTCAGGTAAAATCCACTTCTTTGCCAAACAAAATAAGATATTTCAGGTTAGATCCTGTTATATAGAAGTGATGCTGTGGCAATTATTATATGTATTTTATACTGGGATTGATTTCTGAAATACATCAATGTTTCGGTTTCTAGGCTACTTAAACTTGGTATATTGTTAACTTTCTGAAGTGAAATCAACCTTATTAACATCTTTTCAGTGTTAAATAGCTATACAAATGAAATTGTGATATAAGCTGATTTTAAAATCTTTCTTTCGGCGTGAACAATATTCATCAACTGCATGGTTTCGTTGCTTTAAAACGTAACACATATGCCACACCTGGTTAACTCCTGTAACCAACGGTTATTAACTACATAGTCCTATAATTTAAACTATCTAATGCATCCTACGCCTAGTTAAATACGTGATAAATTCATAGATATGATTTTTATAAAAACATTTTTGTATTTTGAAGTTATGTTCACAAACTTATGTTTATATAACAGTTCATAACATATAAACCTATTTTTATTTATTAAATATGTAACTGCAGTTAAACACATTTCGTAATGCTGCTACTATATACAAGACACACGTATTTCATGTCTGTCAATTATTCATGTTTCAAAGTCTTAAAATGTTCAGAAATGTGTGTGTAATATGGAGGTTGGCTCAATTTCACATAAAAAAGAAACATTTTCTCCTTTCACAGTTTGTTTTTAAAGCGATTTATTTTATGTCGCCGAATTTTGTCAAAAATATCTACAAATGCGCTGATGTCATTCGTTAGCCAGGTTCTCAAGACTTTGCTCAGGTTTGATGTGTAATGGAATAGCAATCTAGTAGACTACATACTCTTTACTAACTTGCTGTGCTAGTTTCTAGTAAAATGATATAATAAAAGTAACTCAAAGTGACATACAAATATAACAGAAGCGTTATTTAGTGGAACGGATAAGTAAAAAAGACCATTGTTAAACCAGCTACCCGGATCTTGTAGATTGCTAGACAGCTAAACCTTAATCCTTCATCACAACAAGTAGCCACATTGTGTGCACCAAACAGTATGTTCTCTGTTATTACACATGCACGTCTTCTATGATCTAGTGCATTAAATCTCTTGCAACGTGATGTCATCACTTACGTTCCTGTCGTAATCGGACGTTACTTTTGTTGTTTTTTGTTCTGTCTCTTAATGTGCTTTTTTGGAATTTTCTATATGTTCACTCATTATTCGCGATTGCAAACTTTTGTTATTCTTTTGTGTGCGTGTGTGCATTTTTCGACTTTTCAGTTTGTTTTCTATAGATCGAAAATTTTAATTTGTCACCAACATTATTACATCGTTGAAGTGGATCTCCTTAACATTACGTGCCTACGGTAAAACGTTTTGAATTACTTGATGTGTACGGCATATTGAATCATATCATGTTGTCTGTGTACGCATTCTTTTTTCTCGCTCTCCATTTAATTGGCAGCTAAACGTATGTTTGAAAAGAACTTATAGACTCGTGTTGTGGTAGTAAAACAAAAAACATAATATGATGTGAAATTTTATTTCTTAATTTAACACTTATTAACAAAAGATGGCAGCACATACGCAATAGCCGTTTGCAAGTATTTTCAAAGTATTTTCTGCGGAAAGGGATTGAGGTATCCGGTTTCATTAATTTTAGCTTTTCCGAGTACATCGCTCACAAAAACATTATTTAAGGACATTAAAAAACTCTTCACAGTTTCATCGTGCCATGTGTGAAAACTGGTGAACTTTTTATATTAACCTTGACAATCAGGAAGTTTCATTTTGCCTAATTTTGTACATGTGAATAAATAAAACTAAATTCTTGTCTCATGTTAATTTTGTTACCAAGCTGCATATCTGCTTTATTAAACTCTTCTTACTAAATGTAGCTTTTCAGCCCTAATGTTGAATTCGGTCATACATAAATTAGTGGCTGTTTGTTCATCATAGTAAAATCGTCTTTCAACAAAAAAAATTGATATTGACGGAGAGAAATCCTGAGTTTAGAAGATTATAGACGAAAATGAACGCTGATCAATCAGGAAAAAATGACTGAAAACATAAAATTAACAGTAAGGATGTTTTAAGTACATTAAAGGTAACAAAATGTGAGGACGGTGACAGGACCATTGAAGGATGATAAAGGAAGGCTTGTTTCTGATGATTTTGGAATGGTTAGGTTATTAAATTTAGTTATTTTTTCAGTTTTTACTAATGAAGACTTAAGTAGTATTCATCATCTTGACCAATTGATAGATTAAAACAAAGTTGAACAAGACAATTACATAAATTCTGAACTTGTTAAAAAAAAATTGGGAAGTTAAAGAATAATAAGTTTCCTGGGCAAGACAGTATTTCCCCAGGGTTTTAGAGAAGGTCAAGGGGACTGGATATTTGGGCCACTTCCCAGAATTTTGTAAGCCCGTGAATAGTTGACAAGTATCAACAGATTGGATATTAGTTAATGGCACTTCTTTCTTCTAGGAAATAATAAAATTTATTTAAATAATTATAGACCTATTAATCTTACGTCATTTATGAGAAAGTTTTGTAAAATCTGATAAAAGATACTTTGCAAAGCCAATAAACAAAGTTTAAAATTCTATTTGATAGTCAACATGGTTTCACTAAGTGGAAAAAATTGCATTACAAATATTTTGACATACTTTGGAAATTTTACTGCATATGTAAATGACGATAATGGTGTAGACTTGGTGTATCCGAAGTTTCAGAAAGCATTTAACAAATTGCCGCATAAACAGCTTGTATAGGTGTGGGAGATAAGTTAACTAATTAGATAGAAGAGTGTCTTTATGGAAGAAAACAGAAGGTCATTATAAATGGAATTCAGTTAAATTGAATTAATGTTGCAAGTATTGTACCAAAAGCCCAGTCTTAGGATCATTGTTCTTTTTGAATTACATTAATGACATAGTTGAAGAAAAGGTCAATAAGTTAATTAAATTTGCTGATGATATCAAGGTCTTGGGTGCTAGCTATGAAGAGGATGCTGCTGCTTTACAAAAGGATTTAGATCATTTAGTAAGTTGGGCAAATAAATGGCAGATGGGTTTTAATTATGATAAATGCCAGATGTTGCATGTGGGTTATTATAATTTGAATTATAAGCATAATTTGGATGGGAATAACCTTAAACGTATCATGGAAGAAAAGGATCTTGAAGTAATGGTTGTTCAGTCTCTTAAGCCATCCAAGTAGTGTGCTGTTGCTAGTGGTTTGGCCAATAAGTTGTATTTACAGAAATATTGAATACAAGTCTAAAGAAGTTATAATTTTATTGTATAGGTAATTGGTTAAGCCACGTTTGGAGTATTGTGTTCAGTCTTGGGTTCTTTACCTTAAGAAAGACATTGAATTGTTAGAAAAGGATTAGAGGACGGTTACTAAAATGTTACCTTTGTCGCCACATGAAGAGAGATTAACATTCTTAAAATTGTTTTCTCTTGAAAAAAAAAGAGTTAGAGAGGATCTGACTGAAGTTTTTTTAAGATTGTTAAATAAATTGATAATATTAATGCACCAAAAATTTTCAGACTTCACATTAAGAATTATAGAACTAGGGGACACAAATATAGACTTATACAATGTAGTATCTGTCTTCAGCTAAAATAATTTTACTTTTCAAATAAGATGGTTGGCCTATGGAATGTGTTGCCTTCGAATGTTGTAGATGCAGCAAATTTGAGTGAGTTTAAAAAAAAGCTTGATTGATATATGTATAAAAAGGGCTGACTTTTTTTTTAAATTTAATGGTGTTTAGTTTGGCTTAGACGACAAGACAGCCGAAATTAACCAATTTTGTCCTTAAACATTATGTTGTATTTTGTTTGTTTTATTATTTTGGTGAAAGCTTATTTCGTTTTGCAAAGTAATATACTTAAAGGAAACACGTTTTCAGTATAAAACCAATGAATGTGCAATGGGAAAATATCTTTGACTCACTTTCATGTGCAAGCTCTGTAGATGTAATCACGATAGGATTCTTGTTGAAGTTAAGTAGATAAAAAAAAAGAGGTCGACCAAAAATGTTAGTATCCACTGAAAAGTGGACAAGTGTTTATGTGTGTTTTTCTTAAGCAAAGCCACATCGGGTTATCTCCTGATCCCACCGAGGGGAAGCAAGCAAACCCCTGATTTTAGCGTTGTAAATCCATAGACATACCGCTGTACTAGCGGGGGGCAAAAAGTGGACAACTAAAACTAAGAAGCAAAAGGAATAGTAAGAATGAGATACTTTGTCATTTTCATTCTAATCATTTCATTGTCTTAGAAAGTTCAACGATTGAAAATCTTAAATATAATTGATTAAACTCAAATAATGCAATTCGTAACAAATAAACAGTTGAAGAATATTTATTAAGTTTACATAATATCCTAGATGCTATGAATATATTGATAAACATTTTAGAAGTGTAAATCAAGGTCAAAATGAAATAATCTTGATCAAAAATAGCTTTGCCTTGGAAAGACGTTTTAATACCAAAACAAACGTTTGGGAGTTTTAACGCTTTCTTGAAAAATGAACAAACTTAATATTTATGTTATGTCGGATTTGCTCTTTTTTCAAATATGTCACCACACTAACAAAATTTCTGTAAGTTTGTTTTTGTTTTGAATTTCGCGTGAAGCTTTACAAGGGCCAACTGCGATAGCCATCCCTAATTTAGCAATGTTTATAAAGCTAGAGAGAAGGCAACTAGTCATCACCACCCACCACCAACTCTTGAGCTACTCTTTTACCAACGAATAATGGGATTAACCGTCACATTATAACACCCCCACGGCTGAAATGGCAAGCGTATTTGGTGTGACAGGGATTCGAACCCACGACCTTCAGATTACTAGTCGAGCGCCTTAACCACATTAAATACGAACAAATTCGTCCAGAATTATAGTAACTGTACTTTGAATTTAATCATATAAGAATGGATCTGAAGTTTGTAATAAGAAACTAAAAGGTTTATTTAAATGCCTAAAGAAAACATAATTTAATGTTATATGTTATCAACCTAATTGCGTCAGTGAATAATATTTCGAAAGAAATTTAAACAAGAAAACATTTACCTAAAATCCACACTTGAATTTGATCTGATATCACGATTTAACAACCTTTATTTACTTAATTGTAAAAGAGTGGATCATAGGACGTGAAGGCTTATGTTACCACACAAAACAGGTATTTAAAATACACAGTCCAAGGAAGCCATACTGTTATTTTATTTGACAATTGCTCTACATTATGTCTCACATAGCTTGCTTATTGTCATTCGAGTTTCATTGAGAGTAGGTACAATCATTCTGTTGCCTAAGTGAGCTGACAGCTAATACCCTTTCTCATCAGTTAGAGTAAATAATGTATGTACGATATACAGCTTGTTTGTTTACAGTTTATGCTTGTGTTTTCCTTTCAGTCAGGTCTTCTTACCTCAATGGCGGACAAGACGAGAAAATTTAAAACATTGAAATTAATCCAGGTGTTGGTTTAGTGAACTGAATTAGGCGATAGATTTCATGATACAATAGTCCTATTACTTATCTTGTCTAAGTGGCTAATTATTAACTTTACGTTTCTGGGCGTTATTATTCCACCTTATTCTGAATTACTCATGTCTTTGCTAATAATTGGCGTCTTTTTAAGTGATAATAAAGGTCTCTCTTTTTCACAGTTTGAGTTCTTAGAACTATCACGAGTTCTCAAGGTCGAAAGGAAAGAACAAATGAAACTCCATTTAAACAACGAATACTGTAGAGTGAAAAGTGGAAAAAGGTTATCATAACTGAAAAGTTTTGATAAACAGAATTAATATTGTAGCATTTTAAAAGCTATAACGACATTTTTAAATGAGCTAATGCTTCCATATAACTAAACGTTTAGTTAGGTAAAAGAAGAAGTAATGGAATATCAGGAAAATTGTAATGAGACGGACTTCAATATTAATTACTACATTTGTCAGGTGGCTAGTTATGCAAACGGCTGTAAATGTGTAGTGTCCATTACAAATATAAACACTCAGATTTTCATTTAAAAAACGTTGTTAAGGAAACGTGTTGCTTGGCTTATTAATTATACTTACAGTACACTTTTATAATATTACATATAAAAAGCACATTTTGAAACATAGACTCACTACTCAATATTTAGTTTGTGAGTCCTCTTCTAGTTTCAAAATATATGACAGTATCTTTGAGGTATGGATTTTTTTCTTCAGACTACCAAACATATATCCTTCCGCTTTCGTCTTTACGACGTCTCAGAATTGAAGTGTATTTTAACGTAAATTTTCAGCTCGTGCTATGCTTTCTCCAGAAGGCTAGAATCGAGATTGGGCTGTCCATTTCATAACGCTTATATAACCAGGTTTTTCCTTGCGCTCTAAATACCTCTTGTTCAGGAGCGCAATATGTTCTGGTTGGCAATCATGCTAAAATTCCAAGTCAGGACCAATTAACCACTATTCAGTGAGTATTGCATGATGAAATATAACTATATATATTATAATAATGTAATATTGCTCCATATGTGTAATGTAGTTACTTCAAACAAACAAACTCCACAACCACAGAGTTATAAAAACATCATTATGTTTCACTTTTGTTTTGTTTTGACTGTTTCAAGTAGGGGCATGATCAAACACTGAACACTTTCAGTGTTATATGAAATGAAAAAGTAAAGATGAAGCTATTTTTAAAGCTAGAAATTTCTGTAAGAAAACGTGAGTCATATAAAAATAAATATAAATCTAGAAGAACACAGTGGTTAATTTTGCGTATGCATCACCTCTGCCAATCTGACTTATTTGATCTCTAGAGCTCATTAGGAATCTATATTGAAATAAATATTTAAACTCGTGTTTACTATATTATTAAACTTGTGCTCTTATCAAACTTATATCTAGGATTAAAGAAAAATAGTTGGTATTCATGTCTTATTTAGGCTTCCGTCCGTAATTTGTTGGTTTTATCAATGAATGATACAAAATGGATTGAGATGTCGTTGGTATATCTTTATTTATTGTTTCATGTTTAAGTGAAAGTGACATAAAATAAATTGCATATCATTTAATTATAATTAATGGCATAATATTGCAGCTCGAAGCTTGAAAAAACAGAAAATAGAATACAAAACAATGAAAAGTATTTAATTTTCTCACCGAACGTAACCAGTCAAAAATAATTCGTTTAATTTTTGTTTTCCAAAAACTAATATTTGAAAATATCATTAGTTTGAATTAGTCTCTAACTTAAAACTGTACATAACTTGTTAGACATTATATTTCCAAATAACAATATTAATGTTGTTCAGTTGCTTTTATATGAATAGGTATAAAATGAGTATTTCATTTGTCTATGGATTTTCAACGCTAAAATCAGGGTTTCAATTCCTTTCGGTGAACTCAGCAGGTAACCCGATGTGGCTTCACTATAAAAACACACACACACTAATTTGTCTAGTTAATTATACATTATTTATATATTGCCCGTATCAATCATAGTGAAGATAAAATTCGATCATATTTATCAAAATGTATTATAGTTCTGGAGAATCAGTATCTACAAATATGTTTGTATGAAATTAATTACGTCGCATTAAATTGCACTACTCAAACTTTTGTCTTTCCTATTATTATGTTGATGAGTATTGTATATGTTAGCCTAATATTAATATTTTGTAGCCCTTTTATTCCAGCACTCACACAAAAAAATGGAACAACACAGGGATTGTGTTTCCCTAAGTGAAGTTGTAAACCTGTTATTTTTTATTCACGTCACAAGCACTATTTTGTTTTCAACTCATCTTGATGTGTGCAACTGTATTATAAAGTAGAATTATCAATTACTTACCTTTGATAGAAAAGTAAATACTATTGAGCAGCAGTGAAAGGCAGAATAACGTGCTTGTTTGGAAGTTATAAAAATGTGTAGATTATAATTAAACAAATTAAGTTAGAGAATTGCTTCGTACAAAGTGTGATCCGTGTGTTAATACATCAAAGAGTTATTTAACGTAAATAGCAATCTATACATTAATAAATTAAGAAATATTTTACGTGAAGGGTGGTCTCTAAATTAACAAATTAGAGAACTAGTTTACACGAAAAGAACTCTATATAATGAGTTAGAAATTAACTTACGTGAAGAATAGCCTGTATTTTATACATTGGAGTACCTACACTACGACTAAGTGATAACTAGACCGAAACGTCTTTCCTAAACAGCTTATTTAGTGACATACTGATACGTGACAAACTCATTGAACTTTCATAACAACTTGAAAAGTAGATACTTAAGATTCTGTCCTTTGATCTTAATACAGTAAATGTTAACGCTGTTGGTTATTAGTCCCAAAACAGAAAATGAGCAAGACTTAACTGTGGCATTCTGTTTCATATCATTTGTATAATATTTGATAAAAAAGATGTAGAAATTAATTATATATGTATTACATGGAGACATAAATTTTTACACACTACATACAAAGGATAAAAACAACTGTTTCGATGTGTGTTTTATTGGATCACCAGTATTACACACGAAGAATTCAAGAGTGAGTATAATGATTTAGCTAAATAATTATTTTATACAAATGCCTTCGTATACTACTAAACAAGAGTATCGAGTTATACCCTAACTGCTTATATAACAAAAACACTAAAGAAATACATCGTAAAGATAATGGAATTGATTGTTCTATATAAAAGGCACTTTAATCTTATTGTTTTCTTTTTGATGTGAAATAAATTAATACAACTTTATATTCAATTATGTTTTAAACATACCTATAGAAGTGTAAAATTACTTTTTTAATTCTGTGTTTCAGCTTCTAGCTTTCTTCAGGAGAAATATACAAATAAAAGATGAAATCAATTAAATTTTCGTTTTGTTTTATTGAATTTTGATAACTTTCAAACTTTATTGCTAAACAGTATAATTGCACTGTGATTCACGGATTTTTTTTTCAGAAAAAAAAACCAGAAAAACTCATATCTTGAAAGTAAGATAGTGTTCTCTTCACTTGGATGAATGGGAAATATATGGGAGGCTCACTACACATGTAGGAAGGGTGAGGCCTGAATTCAGATATAATATTAGTTAAATAAGTTATACTATTTTTGCCTAGTAGAACAGGCCTTACCTTCGGTCAGAACTGAGCATCGTTACACACGCAGAAAGTGGCGACTGGGAAAATCTATGAATATAAAAGCTATCTTGTTTTGTTTATATACTGCTGATGGCCCCTACCGAAAGATTGGCTGAGGTTGTGGCTAATGAAAGCAAAATGCTAATTATTGTGGCAGTTGTATGAAACTAAGGAAGACTGTGCTAGGATTCTTCACGAAATATCCAAGTGAATCTGAGTAGAAGATCAACCACACTCTTAATCATGAGGGAATATCGAAGAAGTATGATAAGTTCTCAAGAATTCCATTTTCTTAAAACATGAAACAACAGCATTACAACAGACTGGTGGAATAAGATGGCCACGGGAAAAAACAACAACTGAACTACAACCTATGATAATTTAAAAGCCACAGTTAAAATATTTGGCATAGATGTGCTAAGAAGTTAAAAGATGTTTACTCTCTGAGTAGACATTGCTTGTTAGAGTCAAAGTAGTGAGGCTTTGAAAGAAGAAGTTATGAGATACAAAGATACAAGAAGTTAAAAACATGTTCACGCACTGTATATTGAAATACTGACAGAAGGAATGGTGATACTGATGCATCATGGCTGGATAAATTTAGAAGCTAAAGTCATAGCAATGATAGGCATATTTAGGCGAAAGATAAACAGAGAACATTAAATAGCTTTAAAATGTCAATTAGATAAATAGTAGATAATTAACAATAACTTTCTTTAATAGTGTTATTTCATAATTACAATTTTAAGGAAGAGTTACTGAGAAGTAAATACTAAGTAAATGTGAACTATAATGTAGATTTACCATGAAGATCAACTGTGTAAAGAGCTCGGAAGCCATTTAAAGGTGAGTGGAAAAACGAAGAGTTATTTAATGTTGTATAAGTTGTTTGGTGTTATGCTGATAGCTTCACAGAATTGAAACATGCAGATAGATAAAGTATACTATAAATAGGTAATTATGAAAATATACATCTGTATTGAATATATTTTAATTTTTAAGTGCTTCTTTAATAAAGTAAACAATTAAACAATTACCGATTTTATTCTAATGAATATCGAAAGTGATGGATTGTTATATTTTGAGAAAGTGAAATGTGCAAATTTCCTAGGGAAAATCACAGAATTATTTCTGTGTATTCTTTATTAACAATAATGGTATATGTATTAAATTTAAGATGGCCACAACAAAGTGAAATAATAGAATTGTGGAAATGTTCTTTCAGCTTTTGATAATTCACTTTCCTTAGCTCTGGTAACAAGAAACTATTGTTAATTTTGAAATGGTTAATTTTAATGAAATTAACTTATGAATTATAGGAGTTGTTCAAAGAGCAAATTAATGAACACTATTTGTCACATGAGTTTAAATTTCTTTGATAGATATTACGTATAATATCATTACATTTGTTCGTTTTTAAATTCCCGTAAAGCTGCTCCAGGGTTATCTGCGATAGCCATGCCGACTTTAGCAGTGATAGATTAGAAGGAAGGCAGCTATTCATACCATCTCTTGGGTCACTCTTTTGCCAAAGAAGTGAACTTTGCGCTATAACGTCCCCACAGCTGAAAGAGCGAGCATGTTTGATATGATGGAATGGCCAATTAGGAGATGGATGGCAACAACCTCTAGAGTTGAATAGCTGTATAATGTATAAAGAAATTAAAACTCTATGATCACTGTCCACACTTGCTATGGAGTCTCACAAGGTGACGTGCTATGTTATAGCAAACTCGATACCCTGAGGATAACATAGCAATTCCAAGGTTTTGTAACCACTATATCCAAACGTAAGTGCCTTTGAGGACATCTAACACTGGCACTCCCGTATACAATACTTCAATACGAAAATGGTGGATTGCGGTGTTTCAGGAGCTACTCAGCTGCCAAATCCGTCCACAATGGTAGACACGTGAATATATATTACGATCCCAAAGAAGATAAGCCCCACAGACATATCCTATTGAGAGAGATCCGATCATCACGAACAGAAATCCATGTCGAGGAGAGCAGGGAACGGAAAATATTTGTGATATAATGTATTTTGTTTTGATAACTTTCAAACTTTATTGCTAAACAGTATAAATGCACTGTGATTTATGAATTTTTTCTTTCAGAAAGAAATAGAGAAACTCAAATGTTGAAAGTAAGTAATTTGAATGAAAAATGACAAACAGTCAAGATTAAGGAATGTCCAAATTATTAAAATACAAATGGTAGAAGAAAAAACAGTTGTTAAATTTCATACGGGGCCCGGCATGGCCAAGCGTGTTAAGGCGTGCGACTCGTATTCTGAGGGTCGCGGGTTCGCATCCCGGTCGCGCCAAACATGCTCGCCCTTTCAGCCGTGGGGACGTTATCATGTGACGACCAATCCTACTGTTCGTTGTTAAAAGAGTAGCCCAAGAGTTGGCGGTGAGTGGTGATGACTAGCTGCCTTCCCTCTAGTCTTACACTGCTAAATTAGGGACGGTTAGCACAGATAGCTCTCAAGTAGCTTTGTGCGAAATTCAAAAAACAAACAAACAAAATTTCATACGGTCGTCGTCAAATAAAAAATATAAGTTAAGAGAAAAACCAATGAAACACTAATTGAATTATGACATCAAAATGACGCAATCATAAGAGTTACTGATTAGTGTACCAACTGACTGGTGTTTAATTGTTACGGTCCCGAAATGTATAGTTTAGTTTACATTTTTCAAAAATGAAACTCTAAAAAGCAGGTAATTCGTAGCTAGTTTTTTGTTTTGTTTTTCTTTTGTTTAAGGTTAAACACGAAGCTATAACACAGGTTATCTGTATTGTGCTGCTCACTAAGGGTAGCGAAACTCGATATTTAGCGTTATAAGCTCATAGACTTACCGTTGAACCATGAAGTGTCACTTTTTAGCCATTTAATTAAGATTATAATTCAATGGAAAGATTCTCAGTAATTCTTCCGGTTTGTGTTTTTGATTGGCATCTAATAAATAAAAATGTAATAACTAATGAATGTGGCCCGGCATTGGCCCGGCATGGCAAGGTGGTCGACTCGCAATCTGTGGGTCGCGGGTTCCAATTCCCATCACATCAGACTCGCCCTTTCCCCCGTGGGGCGTTAAAATGGTTCAATCCATCCCACTATTCGTTGATAAATGAATAGCCCAAGAGTTGGCAATGAATAGTGATGACTACCTACCTTACACTGCTAAATTAGAGACGGATAGTGCAGATAGCCCTCGTGTAGCTGTGCGCGCCATTCGAAAACAAAGAAACTAACTAATGAATACAATGTTTGTGTATAAACACAAGATGAGCTAATTATTAAAATTTTACTTTAGCTAAAATTAAATTGATAGTCAACAAGGTTTAATTGCGAAGTTAGAGTAGACATGGTGTGAAATATATTTAATGATTTTAGTGTTACAACAGCTAATAACTAAAACATAAGATGTGTTTCTCTAATAATTAGAAAATGTACTTCACTCATGAGTAGAGAAGTTTGCACACGAAGAATTAATATAAGAAACTTGCTTATTAGCTCATTAAAAAAAAAACATCACTTTTAAAGGGTAAAGTGAATTTCTTTATATTAAACTGCTGTTTGTTTTAGAATTTTCTTGCAAAGTTTCACAAATGTGAATCACAACTTTGAACTGACAAACTATAAGTAAATTAGTTAGTTAACAGCACTTACCACAAACTACTGGATTATTTTTATCTGTTCTTTTATTTTATCCACTACCCTAAACTGTGGAGCACATTTTTGAAACAATTGGACATAAACCATGGCTTTCAAACACCAGGTATATGTGATAGTCTCTGTGAATCTGTTTTTCTTATTAGTATATTAGGATTGAAAATAAGGAACCTACAGCATTCATATACACTAAAAGGTGTTCGAATGGGTACTTAAGCTGATTTTTGATAATAATTTGTAATTTCAGTACTCATTTACAGTATTGAATGGGAAAAAAGTTAATAACGTTTAAACATTTTACTTATCAAAAACACTCGTGACTAAGTCCTTATGATTTAACAAATCTGCTGTACACTTTCGTTTTTATTGCACACATACAGTACGTGATTTCACGTTTTGGATTTTGATACATGCGTTATCTTATAAAAGTTTTTTTTTATTTCGTGCAAACCTACACGAGGACTATCTGCACTAACCGTCCCTGATTTAGGAGCGTAAGACTAGAGGAAAAACAGCTAGTCATTCCACCCACTGCCAACGCTTGGACTGCCCTTTTACCAACGAATAGTGTGATTGACTGTCATATTATAACATCTCCACGCCTGAAAGGGCGAGCATGTTTTGTGTGAGTGGAATTCGAAGCCGTGACCCTCATAGTACAAGTCAAGTGCCTTAACCACCTGGCCATGCCGGACATTCTCATAATACTATATAATTTCAACTGCTTTAGATTTTCACTTTCTCGTGTAAATATATTAACTTGTTTAAATTATACCAAAAATACATTATCTTACAAAGCATTCATTAAACCTTTGTGTATTACTCTTCGACTTAGGTTTTATTCTGCCATAAAAATTCATATAAGTACTCTTATGTAAAAATAAGACTTCACTATCTCATAGATGTATTTTGACAAGAAAGCTAACGCCTTTAAGAGTTTCAGAGAAAAAGTTTACAGACACTTCATTTCATTGTATTTGAGCAACTGAATCTGAATTTGCTTTCTATCAATTACTACCACTTGTTCTAACGATTAAAATACAGAAAATGAAGATGGCGACCAGAAAACAAAACCATCGCTGATATTCAAAGAACATGTTGCAATGAGGTTTAAAATGATTTGGGGCGATGAATCTCACACAATTTTAAAATTCCTTTTTCATTATTCAAATGTAAAGTAAAGCACACATAGCTTCTAACTTACAAACTAAGCAACTAAGTTCTATGAAAATGTTGTTGGGAAAATATAAGACGTATTGTTACCACTTTTATTTTTACATGACTTATGTATTCAAAATATTGCTTTTACTTTTCATATCATTTATTATAAATATTTAAGTAGGTGTAAATTAAACTTAAAGTGTACGTGATGTTTGCCTTTTTTAAATCGTTCATAACACAAATGTGTTTATACTTTAACATTAACTAATTAAACACATATTTTAATACATTTACTTAAGACGATGATTTATTTCTTTATCAGAATGACAACAATGTAAAGCAAACATGAAGCCTCTTTTAAAAGACAGAAACAATTTTCATGTAAAATACATCATTTGTCAAGATAACAAAAACTGTTGGAACAGTGAACGAAGGGTGTTCATATTGAACGAAGTAGTGCATGCAAGACTTAAACTTAGAGAGACTCAAAATAGAATTGTCATTATTTGCTGCAGAGGAAAAGCAGTCTCTACTATGAGGCGAATACTGTTGCTCAATCTTCACTAGTAAAACAAGTAACATAAAACAGGAAAGGTTGCAAGATGCAGTGTTAGACCCACTGACTAGGATGCTGTGCCAAGTAGAATCTTTTCTAGACTAAAAAACGCAACACAGATAATGAATTGAAAAGCTTGCATGCTCCTACAGAATACAGGTGCAGAAAGCAAACCTGTCATCAATGACCTCTTTGAAAATAAGTGAACAAATTTTAGAAGAATCTCAGTATAACCACATTTTCAGTGTACGTGTTTTCAGTGTTAATGAGTTCATAGCTTCTGGAGATAAATCTTGTGGCTTGTGCTGTAGAAAATTTACCACATTTTCATCAAGAACAATCTGCTCAAACAAATCTAGCAATTTATTGCTTGTTCTTGAACTAAGGCAAGAAATGGGAAAAATCCCACGTGCTAGAACTTTAAAAGGTGCGGTTGAGATACTGTGACATAATAGAGCAGTGTTGATTTACGTCTGCCCTTCATTATTGATAAGAAAAAGCTCGAATCACTGCTTCTGTCAATCTCGAGTAATGTATAAATTATGTGTTTAGGTGTATGACCATGTAAAACAGCCAATCACTGCTTCTGTCAATCAAGTTTCAACATTAATTACTTTCCAAACTAGTGTTTGAATACTATAAATCCATATTAATGCCTCTTTATCAGCCTACTAAAGAAGGATTCCTAGAGATGAAGTAATCAGATATTATATTTCAGCTTGTGTGTAAAGGATTTATCTTTAATGAAAATCCCTCCAGTGCCAGAGGTATGTCTGCGGAAACCGTGTTTCAATACCTGTGGTGAACAGAGCACAGGTAACATATTGTGTAGCTTTATGCGTAATTTCAAACAAACAACCACTAGTAAAAATTATTATGCGTTCTGCGTTCCTGACAGCCACGTACACGTTTCTCTATTTGATAGTTGGTGGCCAAATTCATTTCGAAGACGAGCCAGTAAAATAGAGTTAGTGTAAAACTCAATCCAATATTCTTAACATCAAATAAGATTTGATGTACAATGTCAATGAAAAAAAGCATTGTGTCCCCAACCACTTAGATCTGTCGAGTACTTTACAGCAAATCACTCGATCCAAAGAGCTTCATGAGTTACTTAACAATGCTGAACAAATAGTACTGCAGGTTGATACTTCTTTTCCAGGGAGTACTTTGGAGTTCATGGATCTTGCAACAGGAGCAGCGACATCTCTTAATTTTTTGGATTGCAGATTTGTGCCCTTCACATAAAGGGCATTATTCTCAATAGGAAAAATAGCTTACTTGTAACACAAGCGGCAGGGTGACAGAAAGATGTACAATCAACCTCGAAACTACAGAGCTGGGTGAAAAAGTTACAGTTATCTTTTATGAATAAGCATTGAAGATTGTCATAGGTAAATCACATACATTTGGATATATTGCATATGCATTTTCAGAATTATTTTGAAAGGAGAAACAATATTCACCCGAATTAATGTAGTATTTGTTTTAATTTCAATCGAAAATTAAGCCAGAGAAAAGCATGGCCAGGGCTTTTGAACAATCAGGGGGATGAAAGAGAAACCTAAGTGTACTTTTGCCATTCGAGTAAGAAAAATAATGCAGACTTGATAAATTTTCTGTCCCAGCAACGGATCTTGCGAGCAACAAGCAAAAGTATTATTATTGTTGCTGATTATTGAAGAAGAGGTGGAATCACCTCAACTAGAAATGGCATGAAAACGTTAACACAAGAATTATGCTCCACTGGTTGAGAATCAAACAACGAACATTACGGTTGCTGCACAGGATACTGATGTCATAGTGCTATTTTAGACTCACTTTCACAAAATGTCATTTATCAAACTCTGACTCAAACCTGGAACAGCCAAAAAAGAAAGTATATACCAGTTCACACCATTCTGAAACAGCTTTTATTACAATCGGATTTGTTGGATTTCATCCCAGTATTTCGTCTCTTATTGTAGTGAAACCATTTTCAAAATTTCATGGCACAGCAAGAAAGCAAATTTAAATGTATTCCCCCAACACCAACTTCTTCAAAAACTAGGATGATGTGACCTGAAAGATAAAGTTACAAATAATGCAGAATTTATCATCTGAAAAGTGTACAATGTATCAAATATTGACACTGTCGATCAAGCATGCTTGTAAAGTTCCATGAATTCTAGACCCTTTATCTACAAGTTATACCTTTCCTCCACATCAAATGCTCACATTACCAGACAGCAGCGTGAACACAGACACATATAATATACCAGAACTTCCATCATTTAAATCCATGAGTTGGAGATTTGCATACACCTTACTTTTGCTAGTTCTCATGTCTCTGTCTTTTCTCCTTGAGTTCTACATGGTTTCTTCTGGTTCATAAATGTATGATGCAAATGCAAAAAATTTGTTTTCTCTACAAAGCAGCCTGCAAATGCAGAGTTGTTCGCTACATATGTAGTTATGATTAAGCCACTGTACAGTAGTAAAGCTATTTAACGTTGTTTATGATTTGGATAAAGCATTTTGTATTGTTACTTCCTGTAGAAGTATGTGTCAAGTGCAGTCTATTTTCTTATCATCCATCCATTTTAACTGTATCTAGTGGTCGAAAGAATCGTGCCACTTTTTCTCCTGTTTATTAAATAATAAAAATGATAATCATAAACACTCATGCTTTAAAAATTATTTGTACGTTCATTTTTTAAGGTTACATACCAAGCAAATTTTACAGTACTTTGTATTAACAGATTAAAACATAGACAAATAAAAACTTTATATGCTTACAAGCTGTCACATTGAGGACAAAGTTCTATTAAAGTAGCAAATCGCTTTGGAATTTATTACAGTATTTTTTTCTTTACAGCATTTTACTGTAATGTAGGTGTTTGATCTCTTTGTTGACAGCCATGTTGTATTCTAATTTGTATTCCAATGGTTTAAAAACAAAAATTGGAACTAAACAGACGTGAAATTAATCGTCGTTAAATCATGTGATACATAGTGTATAACAAACTTAATTGGATACATTTTCTTAAAAGATCAGTGTTGGCCCTGTTGTTGTTTTTCTGTCATTTCTTTTTTTCTGTATTTTGAAAGTCAAAATCAAAAAGTAAGAGGTTGACACACAGCAGTATTGAATCTAGTATACCAAAATCGTGTAAGAGAAAGTGCATGTCAACATTTCTTCGGATAATACTTGAAGGATTTTTTATTGCTGCATTTCTCGTATTTTCGATTACTCTAATACTATCCTCGATGTTATTGCAAAAACAGTTGACCCTCTACAAATTCATATTCCTTCTACGAGAAGGAATAGAATAGAAAGCTTATGCAAATAATGTTAGGGTGTCGAAACTAAAAGGGATAATATTTTTTTTGTCTAAAAATATAAAACCATTTTATATATGTTATTCTTCTGACAGAAGTTTTAATTTGATTATAGCGCTTGAAAAATCCTATTTTAATCAAAAACTCAAAGGCCTGGTGTCCTCAATTGAAATAATTTCTTTTATATTTGTAATTTATTTACACTCGATTACGTCATATCAAAAAATACAGTATCAATACAAAGTTGCAACGTGTCAGTAATTATTTGCTTGTTTGTATTTTAAACAGAATACAATCTTTTTTTCTTCTGGCATAAAAGTTACTTCAAACCCTGGTATATCAAAAGTTCCATTACTTTATCAAAAATTTAAAGGTTTAAAGATATACGAACTCATTTTCAGTCTTTCAATAAATACATAATTTCATCATAAATTGAAAAGATTAAATCCCTGATGTTTTAAACAAAACATTGGAAACATATTTTATTCATGTCTTTCTTTTACTGGAAGGAATAACACTGATAACATGGATGATAAATCCTTTACCTCATCAAAAATACATAACGTCAGGGCATTGTTTTTTTAACACTAACTGAAACTTTGCTTTTTGGCAACAAATTACTAAATTTGTTGCAGTATATCGAAACATCCATTATATTACAAACACCTACAGGTGTTTTAGTGAAAATATTGATGAGCTTCAGATTTCTCTACCTTTTTACGGAATTGTAAAGTCATTTGGGCTATTTAAAAAACAAAAGAAAAAGCATTATCTTATCCGGTTCGGATTTCTCTTCTTACTAAAGGGATTAAAACAGACAAAACACATGAACAATTCATTGCACTATTAAATATAAAATCGAAAATATAAAAATCTAACGTTTGTGTTTTAATCCCAATATTTACATTTTTGGCAAAAAGTGTGTCACATATGAAAAATCCATTATCACACCTAAAACGTTAGATCAACTCTCGTTGTTTTAATGTTTTTATTGCATTAAAATTTACATAGGGTCGTAGGTTTAAATCGTCGTCACACCATACATGCTCGTCCTTTTAGCCGTTGGAGTGTTATAATATGACGGTCTTACTCGTAAACATGCCATTGAGAAAAATAAATTATTTCGTTAGAAATCCAGAGAATAAATCCGTTGTTGTTTTTAATCAAAACTGTTCACATATTTGAAATTTATCTTTCTTGTCTTGAACAAAAAATATCTAGAATGGCGTTTATTAAATTTTCTACTATTACATCAAAGAGGAATGTTTTTTGTGTTTTTGTTAAAGTGTTAAACAATTACTTTTGGCTAAACTTTTAATTCCACTACTCATAAAAATTACTAAGGTATTTTTCGTAATAGTTAACCAAATAAAAAGCGACCGAGTAATTAATCACTAAAAAATTTTGACGTTTCGCTTGAGAAATTCTATAGACAATCGAAGACGCATTTCCAAGACCAAAGTAAAGACAATTATCAGAAAGTTCATAAACAGAACATGTTGTCAACGCTGTTAAAATAAAGGGTGTTATTAGTTAGAAGTTGGTGTATTATTTACTGTACGGAATCACGAGTGAAATTACAAGATAGAAACTTAATCATGAAATTCTTACACACATTCAATATGTTGAACAGTTAAAACTATTAATACATCTAATAAAATATTCGAGCATTATTATACAGGGTAAGCGCAAAATAAAATGGAGAATAAACACGTAGGTAATGGAAAAATCATAAAATCAACAATTTTGTTTCTTGGTGCAGGTTTAAAAAAAAAAAAACATTTCCGGAACACATTTGTGAAAAACATCCATAGGGTGGCGCTGCATGATGACCTTTAAACAGAAAATATTATTTTAACTTACGGAAAGAGAAGTATCGTTGTAAGTTATTTCAGAATGGCCATGTCCATTTTATAAACTGAAGAGATGGAATATCAGGAATATTTTTTAATGATTTATTTCACTTATTAAGCGTCATTTTTTGCTAGGATTTTATCATTAAATATTTGTTACACTTATTAAACAATAAGTAAACAAATGATTTCTTACATAAAACTCATATTTTAAACTGCGATTCCTAATGACGTTATGTGGTAAGCAAATACAGTTTCAAGGTCATCTTGAAACACCACCTATTTTTCCTTTAAAAACAAAACACGTTTTGCATATGTTTTATACACCTGTACTAACTGACAAACTATAGATTATACTGTTCTCCCACTAGCTACAGGTTTATACCTAATCTTATTTTGTGCTAGCTCTGTATGGCTTATCACACGAAATCAAAAACAAATATTTTAATCATTTAAATAAAAATCAAGTATTTATGATCACATGATAAAATGTTTGATAATATTTTCTTAATATACAGATTAATACCATAACTCCCAGATAGAAAGAAAAACTACAAGTATTTTAATCAAAACATATAACACAGTATGTTATATTGAAATCGTTCCGTCAGGTTTATCATAATAACATCCTCCTTCACTCCATGACGTCACATGACACTTCTAACACCTAAATAGCTTGTAAGTTTATATACCCTAACTATTCACGTGAGTTGTAACAAGGAGATATTATAGAACCAAATATGTGTTAGACTACCATATGTGTTTTGAAACAATAAAATATTATATGACCACATGTAGTACATCTTTTGGACAATATAGAGCCACCTGTGCATTAGAACAATACAGTGTAGTAGAACTACATAGGCATTAAAACAAAACATATTGTAGGATCTTATGTGTGTCTGAAAATAGCTGAAAAACTAGATCGTACGTTTATTAAAACAATGTGATGCTGTAAAAATCTTATTATAATTCGAAGAAGATGAATTTACAGGAGAAACATGAGCGAACGGAAGTTAATTAAAGATTAAAATATTTTAACGAGAAAAACTGCTACTAATTCTGAATTTTAAAGTAAATCATTGATATCTTGTTTCATTAAAGCATGTCTAGCTTGAACGAAATCTTACCTTGGATCGTGAGAAGAACAACAAAAAGTAACTTTGATTGTTAAATATGCTTCTCAGTTGTACCCATTAGACGAAAAAATATTACTACCTAATGTATATTGAATACACAATTAGACTGACTTGATGTTTCATTCTCTATTGATTTAAATGAATGCTCTGAATAACTAAGCATCCTTTTTCAGTATGAAAAATATTCGCAATAGTTAGAACCTGATTATACGAAAAACAGGCTTGCAGTTAACTCAATATGAAACTAAATGTATAGTTTTGCTACTAATTTAAAATACGTCTTACATCACTACGAGCTAAAGAAGAACCACCAGTGTAATCTAAGACAAAAATACGAAATATCCACAAAGTAATGGTATTTTAAAGAAGATAACAAATGGAGTCCTGTCAGACTCTGAAATGAGCTTACATTCGTTTGATTTATTACCTGAAATCGAGACCGAAACATTCAAGGCTTTATCCCAAGATTTTAAGTACCAGAACAGCTGTTGCTGGTAGACCACAGTAATTTGATACTGAAATGCCTATAAGGATATTCAGGTGGCTAAAATCGAAATCTGTCACATATTAGTCCATGCTTGAAAATAAAATAGATTCCGACTTTTAGATTAACGATGTATTCTGCTGGATTTTCTTTTTTTTATATCTAGAAAACAAGCAAATAAAATAATTCTTTTATTTAACTTTCTTCCTACAAAATTCCAAGTGAAATTAATGCTTAAACACTTTCTATGTATTAATTAGAAGAGAGATCTCAACACATACGTATATTACCTCATGATAAAACTACCTGAACTTTTTAGTTAAACGTAATAACTTAGTCGTATTCTTAAGTTATAAAAGTACTTAATATATGATAAACTTCCCAATCTGGAACCTGCTTAATTTTTCAACGATTAAAAATATGAACAGATATTTTAGTGCATATTATTCCTTTTTTGTCTATTTTGAATTTGAAATTGTGTCAAATAAAAAAATTATTCTGTTTGAAACTAATATATTTTCAAATTTAACTACACTATTCAGTTGCAGCTATTAAAATTGAATAATTCTAAATTTATTGTATTCCTTGGATGATCGTTTTCGTAACTATACAATTACACTACTGCAATAAACCTGAAATGTTTCATCAGATCTAATAGAATAATAATAAAACGAATTATTTGCATCAGAACTATAGTTACACACATTTATAATAAATACAGATATTTCACGCATCTAAGATGTCAGTAAAATCTAAGTTATGACAAGAACTCAAAATTCTGTTAAAAATATTTAATATAATAATAGCATGGTTCAAATATCGCTGTAGGAAATAATCTTATGCTCCTGAGATTTATGCCACTCCTGACAAACTTATAGTATAAAGCCATATATTTCTGATTTTATTAATATAGAAGTAAACCTAAAAATAATAAAAACTGATTGTAATGAGTGTGAGCTAAATTTCTTATTGGTGTATTACTTGAATTATTTAACTACGATAAGAAAAAGTGCTTGAATACATCTACTAATGTTCATAACCCATAGTAAATTATCAGTTCTCTTTAGTATGTTATTTTATCCACTGCAAGATGTTCTAGATATCTCTCATTGTATCACATTGTGATGGATATCGTTTGTTCTAATGCACTACAGAAGTAGGCCTTGAAAATCTAATACGCTAAACTCTGCAAATAATGTAAATATAATGATCTATACTGTGTCTCTGCTGAGCGGATAAAAATACTTTTAGACGTCATTTTGAAACAGTGCATCGCCTATAGCCCGTAAACACATAAATCATATGATAGCACAGCAGAGCTTTATTTCATAATCAAAATATATCAGGACTAAGCATATCTCACGTTTTAACACTAATAGCTACAAAAACTATTATGTTGCTCAGTATCAAAAAAGTTAAACCTGGATTGTCTTTTAGCATGTGCATAGAGAGACTACATTGACCTACCCTTAATTCTTATTACTATGTATTAGGATGGGTTGGTATTACTTTGGATCATCCTACCTCAAATGAAAACAAAGGTGGGAATGTCTCGTGTAATTTTAAGCGCCAGTTTCAGTTCTTGACTGCAAATAAGCGTTGAATTATTTAAGTTTCTATAAACGCTTCTAATAAACAATTATTTGTCGATTTAATATTCGTCTTTACTGAAATCAGTTATGAAGCACACACACATATATATATATATGTCCAGTTTTCAATTCGTTCAAATAATCTATAATAAATTTATATAATCTATAATTTATCTATAAAATATATATAAAATTATATAATCTATAATAATCTATAATAAATAAAAGCTATCTATAATAGCTTGTAAAACTAAATGATATTAATAAAATCACGTTAATATATTTTCAGTGGACTGCGAACCAAATCAAAAAGGTTAAAGCTCTGGCAATTGATCTTTAAATATTTTTAACTGGATTGTTTTCAGAGTGAACATCCTGACTACTCTCTCTGGAGAAAACATTTTCCAGAGATAGAATGTTTTATTTCAATACGCAGTGTTTTGTTTCTTATATTATAATTCTGTGTGTGTGTGTGTGTTTGTGCCCCCTAGTGGCTCAGCAGTAAGTCTGAAGATTTATTAATTTGAACACCGGGTACAACACATTTTTCAGATTTTGTATCTTTATTCCTAACAGCAAACAAACAAACTGTGTGTGAGTGTACCTTACATCATGTATCAGCAAATAACATGCAGTTAAAACAGTTATTAGATCTTGTAACGATGTTTCTCTTCTCGTGCTCTTTGTTAAGGTATTAAGAGAGTAGGGTGAAAATAATCACAAACATTCCTCATTATACCTGTTTAGTTTCATTTTTGATCACTATTATTTACAATTAGAAGATTTTAATATGTTACAGATTGTCAAAACTTAATGTTAGTGAAAAGTAAACTGAAAAAAAAAACGTAGGAAGTGTTTATGTATTTCAATGTTTAATATGAAATCCTATATAATAACATATCATAACAGTTGTGAACTACAAATTTTCAAAAACAAGCCAGAAACAATGACAATAGACAGTCTACTGAGCTATTAATTAGTGCCTTGCCACCACAATGGAGGATGGAATGCTAACTACAGGAGGTAAATTTATCATACTTACCCCTCAAGTGGTAATACCTTATTTTTTCTTTATTTTTATTTTTCTTCACTTTGGAGAGTAGTCACCTTCCCACAACATTCCACGTAAAGTGAAGGGTGATATAGATGTGAGACGTTGCGGACTTGAACACCCTCATGTAACCCTCCAAATTTCTATTTCATCTGATTATTTTATTATTCAATTTTGATATGTTATTGTTTATGAATTTCTTTATGTGAAACTGGTGAACGTAGGTTAAGACGGATAGACGGTGTATCCCCACCTCATTGTTGGTCCTACTTTTTCAGTCACCTACAAAATCTAGTATACATTTTATATCCCACATTATAGTCTGTACCCTAGAGATCCTTTTGATTTGTGCAACGTTTTAGATTTTCTTTTAGACTTCTTTTTGTTATTGGAATATACATTGCTGGCCAAAATCTTAAGGCCAATGAACATAAAGAAAAAAAATATGCATTTTGCGTTGTTAGACTCAACCACTTATTTGAGTAGAGCTTCGAAATATGATAATAAGAAAAGGGAAAAAAATTAGCATTTAATAAGGAAAATGTGAACACTATGAAACTAGCCTAAATACTAACTGGTCAAAAGTTTAAGACCATACCAAACAGAAGTCCTAAACAGGGTAGCAAATGCCCAACAAGAGGTGTCAGTAGTGAGTTGCACGGCCGTCATTGCCAATAACTGCAAACATTCGCTTTGGCATGGTCAATATAAGCGTTTGCAGAAGGTTGACTGGAATGTTAGTCCAAGTGGTGAAGATGGCTTCACGAAGATCATGCACTGTTTGGAATTGACGTCCATTTCTATAGACTTCTCTTGCCATCCACCCCCAAACATTTTCAATGTGGTTCAGTTCGGGCGAACACGCTGGATGGTCCAAAAGAATCACGTTATTTGCCATGAAAAAGTCCTTTGTCCTGCAGGCATTGTGGATTGCAGCGTTGTCCTGCTGAAAGATCTAGTCATTTCCATACAAGCGAGGGCCTTCAGTCAATAAGGATGCTCTCTCCAACATGCCAATGTAGCCAGCTGCTGTTTGACGCCCCTGTATGACCTGAAGCTCTATTGTTCCATGGAAAGAGAAAACACCCTCAGATCATGATGGAGCCTCCTCCACTGTGTCGTGTAGAAAATGTCTCCGATGGGATATCCTTATCGTGCCAATAACGTAAAAGCCATTTGGATCATCCAAGTTAAATTGTTTCTCATCAGAAAACAAAATCTTCGTCCACTTTTCTACGTCCCATGTTTGGTGCTTCTCAGCAAAATTTAACCGAGCTGTTTCGTGGTGTGGAAGAAGGCATGGCCTTTGAAGACATTTATGATTTTTAAAGCCTTTTTCTCGTAGATGCCGTCTTATTGTTTTTGAGCTCCATTCTGCATCCGTTAGGGCCTTAATCTTGTTCGACGATCGGCTGGTGTCTTGTCGGACAACTCGTCGAATCCTCCTGCTTAACGCCGGCGAAATTTTCTTGTGCCGATTACTTGAAATTCTCGTTCCGTATCCCTCAGGTTCTTTTAAGAAATTTGCAATAGCAGTTTTACTACGCCCAATCTCACCATCGATGACACGTTGAGAGAGACCTTGCTTTTTCAGCTCGACAATTCTGCCACATTCAAACTCGGTCAACTTTTTAGTCTTTGCCATGTTTTTACCCAATGTAACACAGGAGATTTCAGTGGAAGATGCTGACAACGCTAATGCTTTAGCACAAATGACTAAATTATGTTACGTGTTTACCGATTAACGCTTCTTTTCATTATGGTCTTACACTTTTGACCAGCTAGTATTTAGGCTAATTTCATAGTGTTCACATTTTTCCTATTAAATGCTAAAAAGGATTTTTTATTTTTATTTTCCCTTTTCTTATTTTCATCTTTCGAAGCTTTACTCAAATAAGTGGTTGAATCTAACAACGCAAAATGCATATTTTTTCTTCATGTTCATTGGTCTTTAGATTTTGGCCAGTAGTGTATATACATATATACAAGTAATACTAGATTGTAACGTTAAGAACTTTTACGTGAGAGAAATCGCATTCATTTAAGAAGTGATATATACCAAATACTTCAGATTATTGAATCAAGATCCCAAACCGATGAAAAACGTCCAAGTTCCAGGAACAGTCATTTTTAACTGCGTCAAATACAATGTACATGAAAATATTGTTATTACATGCTTTCATTTTTCTCTCAGATTATTCATTACATCTTATACCTTGAAGCCCATATTCAATTAACAGAGAAGCCTTATTGATATAACTAATAAATATAAAAAATATAATTATTAATAAAAGTTGAAATATATCCGACTCTAATACTTTGGAGTCCAAGATATCGTACAGGATATATCAAGTATTCAACTAATACTCGTTTCTATATTTCCTATTCACGACTCAACTGACACTAAATTATTTATATATCTGTATCAAAAAACAGGTATTTTGTAAACACTAGAATCTTTACATGTTATATTGTGCAAACCATAGTCAGTTGACACAAATGCCTTTATATTCTATACCACATAATACATATTCAACTGGCACCTAACTCTCTATATTCTGTATCATATAGCATACCTTTAGTTGACAACTAATATTTTGTACCATATGATACATATTTAGTTAACATTCAAGTCTTCATATTGTATGGCGCATAACAAATATTCAACTGACGTTTAAGCTCTTATATCATTTATGATAATACATTTAATTGGCATGAAACTCTATAGCATGTAGTATATACAGTGACTATAAAATAAAATGTTACAGTAATTACATCTAGAAGGCTGCTTATCTTTAAGGAATATAATTTCTCCAAAGCAGAGTCACACTCAGTAGCCACAAGATTTATTTGGACGTGGTACAGGGTCTTTTAAATCATACTCTGTAAAACTAAATCAATGCTTTCAGCTCTTCTTTTCTTTCACTGTTTTTCTTCCTGCAGTACTAGATTGGTGATTTGGATAAGATGTGTTTGAGAATGTAGGATACTGTGAGGATCAATGGAAATCTTCCAGAAAGACGATGCTTGCAGAAGCTTTGTTTAAAGGCAGACTTGATATGTTGACCGAGAATAGCCTAAAACACATTAAACACCTTCTGTAACGGTTTTTAAAATACGCTTTTTTACGTCGAACTTTTCTGAGTAAAACTTACGAATCCCGATATGCATTTAATGAAATGTAGCTCTTCTGAAACAAGTATTTATTAAGATGCGATAACTTAAATTACGAAATTTTCTTTAAAATCATTATCCTATATGCCTAACAGCCTCTCAGTTTCTTGCAACCTGTGTATTAGTACACGTTCAACCAAAATTCAGACCGTTATATCCGGTAGTATGTATACTATATTCAACTGATAATAAAGTCTGTAAACGCTTTAGTATGCACTACATTCTTAAAGAAATTTCTTCTATGTTGACTGCTTAATGTTAAATTATTGTTTGCATTCAAACGACTTGAGCTAATGCGTGTGTGTTACAGTCTTTCTGTATCATATATTCACCTATTAGTTTCATTGTACATCGTTATTGTATATAACTGTAACTTAATGAAGGATACAACAGCCTTTCTTGCTCGAGTGCTTGCCCTTATTTTTGTTGTTACTCGTGATAAACAAACCAAAATCATAACCTAACAAAAAAATTGTTATCTTGGAATAGAATTAAGTCGAATATGACAAACGTTTCAATGAATTATGTCCAACATAAATCAAATATATTACCTAATATTGTTATTGATACTTTTACTAGTTTCGTTTGTTGGCAGTAAAAGAATCACAGAGAGTTAATCCATGGATCTTTTGAAATAAAAAAATTAACACACAGTAAGTTCATAAGGAATTATACTTGGAAAATATGATTGTAAGTCTAATATTACCTTTCAGTTTACGGTTATTAATATAATTTCCAACAATTCATATATCTCTGCTTCTGAATAAAGAGTAACAAAACTTTGGAATATTTTTTTCCATTTCCTTCCCCTTCTGCTACGTGTTACTAAACATAAACATATGTTTAAATACATAATTTAGGTAATATTAACGTAGGAGAAGATGTATGGGTTGGTAGGTGTCCTATGTATGAAGCATGGATTTTAGTATATCAGAATTTTCTGATATTTTGCTTCTGTTATCAATAAAACACAGATAAAATAAGTTAGAAACGATAATCTAACACACCACGAATCAAAGGTGTGTGTACAATTTAGTGAAAATTGTATTATTTTTACGATGGATTATGTGAAAACTAAATGCTACGAAGACAATACTTGTAATAAAAGAGGATAAACCAAACGGATCTGTCTGTATATTTATGTCATAATTTAACACTTATAAATATGTGGGTGTTTTCATCTCTCACTGGTGACGTAAGATAAGATGTCTGTCTTATTAATTCAACATTAATTTAGTTAATTATAGTTCTGAATCATACCTTCTAAAGCTTTGAAAAGTTTAATATTGGTCAAATGTTTTCAACAAACTTTTAGAAGAAAAAGTAGTTTTCAACTTAAGAAATATATTACATTAAAGGATAAATAACACTATAGGTAAAGAGTTTAGAAACATACAAATTCATAATGATAAAAACACGTTAGGGTCTTCACTGTTACATAAAATACAAAGCTGGTTCTATACATTTATTGTTCAAAATTATTCTAAACTGTTATTAAAATATATTGTATAATTCAGTTCTAAAAATGACTCGTTTTGTTTGCTTTTGTATATCAGTGCAATCTCTGGTTTAAATGCTCCTGACCACACAACCCACGGATCACCACCACGCTCTTTCCAGAACAGAGTCAACAGTGATACAGGTATTTATATAGCATCGTTGCGGTAACAGCGCTGAGTCCTCGGAGATAGAGACGTGTTTGTAGTTGGGATTTCCACACAAACTTCTTTCGACGACGCAAAACTGTAGAGGAATAATGTTCTTATAAGTTTTAGGCGTGAAGCAGAAACAACTTTAATAAAGTTGTTTAAAACACATCTATCAGTTTTACACAGAACATTCCCGTCTACAGACTACTTTATATATAAGATTATTTATTTGAAACAGATTATAGTTTTACTTTATTTATTTTATCATAAAACAACTCCATGACCCTTAGTTCCAAAACTCGAATAACAAACAAATAAATAATATTATTTTAATAGAGATGTTTGGAAAAAATTTTAATCTTCATTTGAGAAGCATGGCCGTTTCATGTTATACAGTATTTTTAATTCAATATTTTTTATGAAGTAGCACAATGCTTACGTTAACACGACAGAGTAAATATCTTTTTTATCAAATCGACAAGACACAGGTTACACTAAAGCGTATAAAATTTAGTGTCACACCATAAACACAAAATAACTCTTTGCATCGCGTATAATTCAAAAACAATTTGATTTTAGGCATCAAATGATCGTTATTTTTGAGTACGCATGCAGTGTAGAATGAATGTTGTTGATTCGTAAATCAAGCACATTTCCAAGCAAATAAAAAACTACAAAAACATTTCAATAAAAAGTCAAAAAAAGCAATTGTGTATATAATTTTAAAACACCTTATTAGCAGCAATATAAACAATTTAATAATAATTATTTTTGCAAAATTTCGTCACATATCTATTAAAGAAACGTGTAGTTTCTCATATGTGTTTGGAGCACGCATAACTATCAGTATTTTTAAAAAAGGTTACAACTTATTTGATACAAGTGTTAAAAAACAAGTCAAATATTTCGCAGAAAATATGTCTATAGTATACCTGACATAGTTGGATAAAATAAGTAGCTAGTTTACCACATTCTTCCATAAAAGTCGATTTTTCGTTGGTGATCGGGGATTAATTCATAACTCTTAAATTTTATTTGAAATGATGTCTTACATTTATTATGTATACATCTATTTTGTGATTTTTAGAAGGTATTCAAACTTCATAGATTTGAAGACTTGTTTGTTTTCGAATATTTGCTCAAAGCTATTCAAGGACAGTATGTGACTGCTGTCCTTAATTTTCAAATAACAGCTTATAAGAAAAGGAGCTCCCTGACAGCAGTCACCGCAACACCGCCTTCAGAATTTAGAGATTTGACTGTCACCCTTATAATATACCAAACATACCCATGGCCCCAAACCACGAATGGCGTTTTTTGTGGCAAAGGTAAACGAACATTTAACCATATATTCACAGCCCTGCACATCAACTACCGGACTACACTGAGACCTGTTTTAAAACACATTGTTTACAATATATTACTTTATCTCTACTTTATACTTGATACATAGCATAGCTAAAAAAAGCTATTGAAGTATAGACGTGATTTAAATTCAACAACAACTTACTAGTCCATATTAGACATCATGCGTTTGTTAAACATAAAATGTTGAATGCAGCAAAATTAAGCCACAAGCCAATTTCATTACTTCACACTTTTAGTTATCCTATTAACCAAAGTATGGTTAATAGTAAAGCGTTAAAAGTATTGTTGAGTTATAGTAAACATATAATACTGAGTGAAAATACAGGTACTTGGAAGTATTTATATAGATATAATGTAAGCATAAACATCATCTAAGCAATTACTTTAGTGCTTGGATCAACAAGGAAGGGTTGCTTTACAAACAGCAAGTCGAAACCAATGATCAAATAAAGCATATTTATTTATAGTACAAAACAAGCCTTAAATTAAAAAGAACGTAACATAGTAAAACACAGTTAAAGTTACCGTGACACAAGCTTTAATGTGGAGTATCAGATTTGTCCTGATTTTTATAGATAACTGCGGAAGAAGGGCCCATATAGCAGCGTGGATACACCGTCTATCTTTCCTAACCTCCTCTCACAAAGCCACGTATGTAAAGAGAAACATAATAAAAGTAAAATAAAAGTAAAAAGAATACAAAGAAGCAAAATGTGGGTGGTTAGGCCCACATTGTCCTATATTTATATCATCCATTATTGTGTATGAGAATATGACCGCTCTCAGAATAAAAGAAGTGAAATATATAAACACAGTCCTATCACTGGAGTAGCGAGTGAGAAAACCTTGTCTCCTACAACATCAGCTTTTAGTATTTTTCTCTTTACGTGTGAAGTTTTGCTAAAGGAGGTTACGACCGCTATACAGTGTATCACCACCGCTATGTAGGTCCTATTCCACAATCAGCACCAAAAACAAGGATACGTTTTACACTCCACATTGTAGCTTCTGTCCTGATAATTTTAACTGTGTTTTGTTGAGCAACTTTTTTGTTTCAGGCTTATTTTATATTATATCTTTATTTTTTTAAGTTTAGTTGAAAACTATTATCTGCAACTAAAATAATATTCTTCGTGAGCTTAAATTTGCACAAAACTATGTGGCTTCACAATGATAGTTTTTAACTTTCGTACTGTTCATTGTTAATGCGTAAGTATTTTAAAAAAGATCAAAATATTGTCCTCACGTTCGACTACAAAGCTTATATATTTTAGTTTGATAGTTATGCATATTAAATATTTTAAAATATTTAACCTAAATACTTTTTATAGTCAACTTTACTTTAAAATATAATTTCTACCTTCTGAAAATTGTAGGTTTTACTATTTCAATTCAATTCAGACTCTACTAGGTTTTAATTATATACGTATTGTCTAATATATTTTGTGACATATGTCATCTCCCAGAACAGAGAAAATGATTTTATATACAATTTATAAGGCCTAAGAAGGACACGGCTGCCTGTAATACATCACATTCTATCGAAAATGCTGTTTTAATTCACCTTGTATGTAATACAAGTTAATAACACAGCTTCAGCAGTGGTATGATGAAAATATCCTTGATGATTTTATAAAACTGTAACATTTCCCATACGTTAATTCTATGTCATTACTTTGACGTACTCTTTTTGTTTTCTATAAATAAATATTTTACTAATATGTTGCAATTTCATTTTAAAAATATATTTTATTCCAAGAAGGCACTGAATATCTCAGATCTAGCCAAACATTCGTTTCGTGGTTAATACTTAGATAAAATAGATGATAACGTTTCAAATTTGGTATACCTTATCATTCTCAGTAACGTATTCTTTTTTCCTGATTTTAAAGATAATGTTTTTAGCAATGAATTTTGTTGCAACGTTTTTACAGATACATGTTTTGTTATTAGATTTTTACAGATATGTCCTAGATGTTCTTACAGTAAACATCTACTCTGTTCTCTCTACATTAGTTTGTTTAAATATTAGCAACTTGTCTCAGGTCGGAAACAAAAAAAAACTAGCATTTTGAGTTTTAAACGTAGTTAAACTTATATATTCTCACAGTATTAACATGTGATAGTTGATTTTTTTCTTCAAAATTGATTCTGGTTTATAAAGAACTAGAAAAAGTAACAAATTTTGATAAGCATGTTGTTTTGATGTCATTCAAGTATGCTTAATTTACGCCATTAAAAGCTGAATTCGTGATAAAGTATTGCAAATTGCAAGGTTAGAGATGTAACAAAAAGGAACGTTAATATGGATCAAAATACGGAAAAACCCCAATAACTGAAAATAGACAAAGAAACCATACGATATAAGTAAAGCTTGAGAAACAACAACTGGAAAGTGAAATATTTATATCAGAGCGGCAAACAAATGTTTTATATGGAACCATACATCTTAAACATAGAATCAAAACTTGAAAATAAGAGAAATGCAGATATGTGTGAAATAAACCAATCAGCAAAACACAAAATGTCCTGTTAAATCTCATTACAGTGTTATTATGTTTGTACAATGATAATTAATATACTCTGCTGTAAATTTCAAATCAAACAATTTAAAGTTTGGAGACGGCTTGAATTGGTAACGACAGAAACTTTATCATAAATGTACCACATTTTGACAAACCTATGTCACCATCGTCATCAGACTAAAGAATTATTAAACACGTAGATTTTTCTTAGATTTACGTCCTAGCATTAAATTCCTAATACTACTTTATTTAATAGACAACGTAGAATCGGATTGTTGTTTACTTTTCAATAAATCAGGGATTATTCTGAATAAGTATTTGCAGTTTGCGCAGTTTCAAGTCACACAAATACGAAATATCATAAACTTTACTGGCACAAACATCTCGCTTTATATTATAGACTAACTAGAGTACCTGTCCGTTGGATGGGTGAAATAAAACATTTGTAACAAAGGATAAGAAACTGTGTTTCTATATTTTCTTGGCACAATAATCATTACATTAAAATAGCAATTAAAAATACATTAAAACACTAATACTGAAAAGAAAGACTGTAATTTGATACCAACCACAAAACTGCACAAACATATATCTGTGCTATGCTCGCAACGTGTATCGAAACCTGGTTTTTAATGTTATGATAAGAAAGACATACTGTTTTTAGTAATTCTATCAAGATGATATTAGATGGGGTGGTCTAATATCCCTTTATAACCTTCCTCAAGTCATCCTGTGTCAGGTTTGGAACTGACTGAACAAAAAATGTGGAAACGTATAAGGAATAGATACACACATATATTCACGTTTTTTATATGGAGATTCATATTGGTTTCTGGCTGAACTAGACAGTAACTAAATATATTTTCTACTACAAATTCTATGCAAGTTACAAGAGCGGAAATAAGAATAATTGGAAATTATTAGTTCTTACTATATACATATACTAATTAAATGACTTAAGCTTTTCACGTTTTTCATAAAAACCAACTGTTGAAAAGGTTTAGAACTAAATTTGTAAATATTTGTTTTCCGCATGCTGTGAGATCTGCTTCTCGGTGATTGGTTATTATGTATACATAACAAGAATGCCTTCTATGTAGAATATGTGAACCTTAGTAGAATACCAGTTATTGAAATTATTAGGTCTTTATTTTAAAATGTGAGAAACTTAGTGTAAAAACCACCACTGAAGAGAATAAGTCTTACTTAAAGATAGTGGGAAAAGTTGTGGTACAACACATACTGTATAAGACATTCTTATAGAATACGGTAAGCTTAATACAATAATATTTATTGAATAATAACAAACACGGCAGTGTTTTCCTACAAAACGTGGCAAACCAAATAACGCGTTTCTCAAATGTTTAAATTTCTATCTTTCTGAAAATTACTTTTCTGTCAGACGTTAATACCCTGAACTCCTAGATGAGATAATAGTTAATAATTTGTAGCACTTATGATTTTCTAATGGTTCTACCTTTGCACATAGAGATTCTAAGAACACTTGGACTATTCCCACCGTAATGTGAACATAAGTGTTCTAAGAACAGTAACTGTAGTGTATGAAAACAAATATAGAAAGGATTTCGTTCATTAATATCACTGATTTTTATCACACGTATATGAAATATAAACCGATTATTCATGCAATAGTGCTTTAAGTCCCTAATCTTATACAAATGTATATAAATGTAGTTATTAAATCTCCTCTGACATATAGACCTTTTTATAGTGGGCATTTATATTTAGATCTCTAAATATAATCTCAATGTTCCAAAACCAAACATAGTCTATCTAAACGACAATCAGTTAATTATATAACTCATAGTGAGATCATCATAAAAAACGAATGACATAACGTGTCGTAACAGTTCTGGTCATCATTGAAACATATACAGACATTTCCCCAAAAAAACACCGTTTTGCTTCATTCTTAGCTATCTTTTCAGTTAGTTTTGTATCATGTTTTTATCAGATAACATTGCCCTTGCATGAAATAGTACTCGAAAGATAAGATACTGGGAGAACTATACAACTGGAACAGTAGACATGGGTAAAAACACAAGAAGAAAGAGATAGCCTTTAATAATCCTGTTTCCGCTACTTATACCTTGTGTTTGTAGTCGAAATAAAAGCTGATTTAGCACATTTTAAGTATGATCCATAAACTGTACAAGATTCTTCAGTTTCCATATTTTTTATTCATGGTACTTTGTATTCATCACTTCAGCTCTGTTAAAGTATGTTAGGCTGCAATTTTCAGATTAAATCATACTGCTCATGTATTGTACACTGAAAGAAACAATGTTATAATTGTATATAGTTGCAGTACATACCCTAAATGACGGGTTTTAAACCTCGACAGCATGATTAGTATTGCGGCTCACCTTTATTTCACTTTTGCACTCGGTTATTAAACCTGAACGTGGCTGATCCTCATAAAATTTTAACCGCTGAATGTTTTAAAAACATAATAACATTGCATTACAGATAAATTATGTACGTTGTTTTAAATAATAAAACTATTCAGTAGAATACGACTCAATATACACTTTGCATGACAGCCTCGTTTTTTAAGAATTAGGTAAACCCTGCAATTGTACTAGTGCCTGAGAAATATTAGTCATTTTTCCTGCTAGTTTCACTTCTAACTTAATCTTACTAAATATGTGGATCTATTCCTCCCTGTATAAAACAAACTCCACGAAACATGAAGAAATTCATATAACATAGAAACTAATCTCCCAATAAGACAGAGTGAACAAAAGCAAGAAAATCACGCATACGAAATAAAACTTGCAAGACTGAAAAATATTAAATCATAATAAGTAAGTGAAAAAAGAACTAATGCCTGGACCAGTTGTCTAGAAATTTGTGTCCATAATTCTTCCACCTGACATTTACAAAAACAAAATTTCACATGTTTAGACCATTTGAGTGGAAGGTCATGTGTTACACGCGAAATGCATACATGTTCTCAACTCTGCAAAATTAATATACTATGTAGCAAAGCAATACTTTACAAATATAATTCGGTATGACCAGGTGGTTAATGCACTCAACTCGTAATCTGAGAATCCTCGTTACATCAAACATGCTGTATCCTTTTAGCCGTAAGGTCATTATTATGTGACTGTCAATCCTATTATTCGTTGATAAAGAATTGTCCCAAGAGTTGGCAGTGGGTGGTTATGACTAGTTGTCTTCCTTCTAATCTTACACCTCTATTATTACGGATGGCTAACGCAGATAGCCGTCGTGTAGCTTTGTGCGAAAATCAAAATCAAACAAACATAAATTTAACTGAGAACGTGTGGAAACAAAACCTTCTTCTTACAAGCAAAATACTGAACCTCAAATTAATCCCTAATTAAAAATACTAAAGTTCTACTATTACCAAAACACCTGAAAGAGCAGAGTTAGTCTGAGAAACTCATAGCAGCTAAATAAAACACAATAATGAATAATAACATGTAAAAATAAGATATATTTCAATGTGGTAATAAAGGAAAGTATATGAAAAGCAATGCACAATAAAAATTAAGATACGTTTTACCTTTGAAATGAGCTTGTTAGCATTTTAATGAAAAGCATCTGTCTTGATAATCAAGAAAGACAGAGATAGGTAGAGTAATCTATGCATGTTACAGCGTTTAACATAAATTTTTAACTCTAACTATTTCTCTGTATATATGTTCTAAACTGTTTCCAGTTATCCTTACATACCCCCCCCCAGCGGCGCAATGGCAAGTTTGTGGATTTCTAACACTAAAGACCGAGTTTCGATACCAGTGGTGGATGCAACACATACAGACCAGTGTATAGCTTTGCGTTGAACTATGAACAAGTACAATTACATACCACGCGTGTAATTTGTTTATATTGTTGTCTCATGTCGGATTTCTCAGGTTTAATGTAAACATACACAAATAAGTGTTTCGAAGCTCTTAAGATATATGTAGTATTATCGGCTTAATAATCCATTTCTTGTTATTTTAGTCGCCGTTTTTAAAGGTAAAGTTTTATCCTAAAATTAAAGTTAAGCTCCTTTAGCTCTTTAATTACCATGAAATCGATTATTTCTATTCTACTTTTAAATAGATTGTTCTAAACAAGCAATGCACTAAGTTGCTTGTGGATCTATGACTTTGTTAGTTACAGAACTCATAAGGACGTACGAGCTACACACAAAAAATATGAAAAACAAAAAACATTGATATTGCAATTACTTTTAAGGTTGCTTTCGTGTGTCATGTAGAAAATAAGTACGTTAACCAATTTTTGGATCAGTATCTTCTTTACATTGAATGTAGTAACAGTCAGAAATATAGAATCACTCAATCTGATGAAATATTGGGATCCAGTATTTAAACAGACTAGTAACGTAAAAGGTTTAAAATTGCATACTATTCTATTTTACTTTATTTAACTCTTTTAAAAGATCTTAAACTATTTTTACATTATATAGACTTTTAAAGTTGTTTTAAATTATTTTATAACATGATGTAACATTCGGAAAACAAATAAGCTATTTGGTCTTTCAAGGCTACCTTATTACTACCACCCTTGATAAGAGTAAAAATTTAAAGTCACTTGTTCAGGAAATCAACGATTTCCTTCTTAAACCCTTATACGGTAACAGCTTCCATAAACTAATTGTATTGTTACAAAAAAATAAGAATGTCTCAGCTGAAGTCTAATCAATGTATTTTCCGATTGTTAAAGTTGTACCGTCCCATCCTATTGTCTTTAGAACATAACACATACTTCAATCCTTTGTTAAAGATGTACCCTCCCGCTCTATTGTGTTTAGAATGTAACACACATAAACTAGAGGCCCTTCTGCTATCGATCTACCGAACGATTTTTAGTAACATTAGTAGAATATTAATGTCAATAATTAGTCAAAATACAATTTTAATAAGATGGCCTTTCATTCTTCTCTTCTGAAGGACCAGGTGGTTAGGGCGCTCGGTTCGTAACTCGAGGGTCGCGGGCTCGAATCCTTGTTCCACCAGGCATGCTCACCCTTTCAGCCGTGAAGGCGTTTTAATGTTTCGGTCAATCCCACTATTAGTTAGTAAAAGAGCAGCCCAAAGGTTGGTGGTGGATGGTTATGACTAGCTGGCTTCCTTCTAGTCTTACATTGCTAAGTTAAGGAAGGCTAGCACAGATAGCCCTCGTGAAACTTTGCGCGAAAGTCAAAAACAAATAAACAAATCTCTTCTGAAGAAAATATAAGTTAAGAAATATTAATCTATCCCCATAAGATAAACCATATATCCCTGAGGTCATCCGAGTATTTCCTTTCTGAACCTTATCAAGTAAACTAATACTTTTATTAGATAAGGAAATAACTATAGTGATATAATTACCTACTTTGACCTATAATCAATTTTGCTTTGATACTAACAACAGAACAGTGCATCGATGATTTCAATGAATTATTCACCACTATGCCAAGATCCTTTTCTTCAGTAGTACCATTGAATGTATTTCTATCTATATTTATATTTCCGTGTAATTCATATTTTGATAACAAAATGTATTATATTTCACTTATTAAAATTAAAAGTGATACGTCAAATATATATCTATTCTGTAGTACTTGTAATTCTTTGATACATATACGTTTAGTGTCACCAGCAAAATTAACTAATTATGGTCCCATCAGTATTACAGAATTTACGGTCGGAAATTATAAAACAATGGATTCTATTCATTATAAATAAAAATGGAGAAACATTATATCAAATCATTTATATTTATTACTAGTCTGAATTTTAATCTGATCTATATAGACTGCTTGTTTGATTAGAAGTTAATCGTAAATATTAAAAAAGGAAAAACTTCATCAGTGACCCCTGAAGTACTCCACTAATAATGAAAGTCCACTTCGATGAACTCCACTGATAAACAATCTTTTGTTTTCTCTCATCCAGTGATCTTGTTTTTCTTCAACCCTATCTAACGTGATTTTCTTAACTAATGTTCTCAGTAGCACCTTTTCAAAAGGTTTTGTAAAATATAATTACGTCAAATTAACACATTTTCCACTGTCCAGATAAAAGCAGCATCACCGAACACCCTATTAAGGTGTGATTCTTTTGGTATCATATTTCACTAGATGATTTTAAAGTTGTTTTTTATCGCACTCTGTCATTTATCCAACTGAGAAAGTAAGATTAACTGACCCATAATTTTCAGACAACTTTAAAAATATCAAAACCAATAGCAGTTCTCCAATCTTCAGGCACTGTTAATTGATGTACCAAAAAGAAAAAGGTTCGTTTTTCTAACTCTTCACCTCTTTCAAAACTCTTAGAAAAACCTTGTCTGATACTAGCGTTTGATTCTATTTTTATCTCTCAGTCTTCCTACTTATAAACAACGAAATAGTATCTGCATTATTTAAACAATTTCATCTTCCATAAAGTGTCCAGACTTATGAATAATGTTATGTTAACTTCTATTGTGAAAACAGAAGAGGATAAAAATATCTAAAAACTCACTCATAGTGTTAAACAAAAGCCTTGCCCAGCATCCTTTAAGAGATAGATTCGAATTTAACATTTTGTTTACCTTTAGCATACTTAAATACTTGCTATTAGGTTAAACATTATGGGGAAACTTTCGTATAAGCCTTTTTTTTTTACTTCTTATAGTTCTCTTATCTCTTAAATTAAACTATTATACTATGGAACGTATCGTTTAGTTTCTATTTTACGTCTTTAGTAAGCCGATTAAGTTTGATATTTCCTGCTATCTTTTTCGTTTTTATTGAGCCGTGCCTATCTTGAATCAAAATCAAGTATTTTTTAATCCCAGATTTGTCCCATATTAAATCATTATTCCAATTAATTAATATCGAAACTTAACATAAGGTTTCAAAATAGCTTTTTAAAATTAGATTTTTTTTCAACATATAGCAAAAAAAATAAACCTAATTATGCGATGTTCACTGTTCCTTAAACGTTCTCCCATTTAAACCTTTCCAGAACATCTGACTCTATACAACCATAATCAATGTGCCTAAAATAAAGTTTCCAATAATTATTGCATTAGTATTCTTATAAGCAACGACCCTGTGGTCGTTATACAATTTCTCATTGACATTATCAGTCTGGTCAGGTGGCCTGTCACAATTCCAATCATAAATATTCTTCCCTTTAACTGCTGATTGTTATCTACGCAAACTAAATATTTACTGTGCATTTTAATGTCTTCATTCTGTAATTATAGAATTACTATGCTTACGTAAAATGATGAGTTCTGTTCATTTATAGGGTGATTATTTCAAAGCGCACCTTTATTTCAATTCGAACCTTTACATGGTTTATTGTCGTACAAATTTAAACGGTGACTGTTTTGCAAGCACACAGATATGCACTAATGGTATGAACAGTATCTGTTTAGAATGCGCATAAATAGTCTACTCTGCCAACTTTTAACAAAATTTAACTTCATTTATCATTAAGTGACAAGTTGTTGTTTGTAGATTTCTTAATTAATGCAAAGCTATATAGTGGGCAATCTACACATTCTATACCGTAGAAAAGGGACTCTCGTTCTAAATCCGTAGGCTGACCGCTGGCAAGTCAAATGCATATTTAGGTACACATACACGACATTCGTGATGTGTATAGCGAGACAGAACGAAATGTTTTAAGAAGGTATTTATTTGGCGTCATTCTTTTTTCGTAACTGAGATCTTTTCACGAATTTTTGTTTAATAAGACTAAAAATACTTGGATAACGCGCCTGAAAATGGAATGTGTCGTGATTCGCTGTTTACACCTGTTGACTTTTATAAACCTGATCTTGCAGGACATCATAAATTTCTCAAATTATTTCACTGGAAACGACTGAACTATTTATTATCTATGGTGTATACTCGTACAGTCACAATAACTCGCGGACTTTATTATACGAACTATTTATTGACCTTTCAAGCACCAAAAGTTCAGATATATGCTTATGTTTGGAAGTTCATATTCGCGAACTTCAAGCGTAAGGTCTATACAGAACAACCCTTCCATTATCATAACGTTGTTGCTGTATTTCTGTTATCCATGTTTCATTCCATATGTTAACTGTACTGTAATGATCTAATAATTACAAGGAATTCACGGAATCAAACTGATGCTACACTATACTACTAAAAGTATTGAAAGTGCACCCACTCCATCTAATAATAAAGCAGTCCCGAAACATTTACACCAAGTGAATAAGGTACTCGACTCGTAATGCTGAGGGTGGCTGGTTCGAATTCCCGTCACATCAAACATGCTAGCCCTTTTAGCCGTTGGTAAAAGAGTAGCTCAAGAGATGGCGGTGGGTGGTGATGACTAGCTACCTTCCCTCTAGTCTCACACTGCAAAATTAGGGACGGCTAGCGCAGATAGCCACCGTGTAGCAAAATTCGAAACAAACCAATTTTTTTTAAGGAAAGCGCCCTCTTTGAAAACGCTTGGATTATTTATATTATCTTTTGATATTAACTTTTCATCTGTTGTCGTGCGTGCTTTTTAAATGTCATGAATATGATGTATATGCTATTTATTAGTCATTTACGTCCATTTAATGTGTATGATAAAGGTGATAAGATGATAGTTGAATCATTTCTCTGCACATTAACCTTTAACAGCTGACTTATCCATTCGAAAAAAGAAAACAATGAATAATAGTATGATTCTCCAATCTACATGACAGTTTTCGTTTGTTTAATCTTCGACAAAAAAAAATCAAAACAAAGGACGAAAGGGCTTACCCTCACAAATAGGGTTAGCTGTTTATGCAGTTGGATAGTGGATGGGCTAACTTGCAGTCCTGGATTGTGGATTTAATGTATTATATAAAGTTGCATTTCGAACTAAAGAGATTATACCGTTGGACCTACCATTCAGTATTTCATATTAGTATGTTCAGAGACTTTCTTGGTTGTATAACCAGAGTGGATTTATATATGAATGGAATGGAACAACGTCATATTTCCAGTGTTTTTTTGTTTTGTTTTAATAACCACAGTGGATTGATTTTGAATTTAATGTAAAGTGTAAGTAGCTTTTCATATGAACCAAAGAGAGATTATATCGTTTGGCATCTTTACCAATATCTCATATTGTATGCATAGTGGTATTTTTGTAGGTCTGAAACGTCTCGAACACTCATTCTGCCAAAACTCCGTTCAATCACCATTCATGATCAAAGGTTTATGTTTATTTTTGCTGTGATACTTTGACTCCAATAATAAGCTATGGATCAGTGATTTTTGTAAGCCCTATGCTACAGTGCATGATGGGACTCGAATGCAAATTATTCGAGGACAGCTCCATAATTAGCTAAGATATGTGATTTTGCAATGCATTTAGTAATATATTATGTAGATTTCACGTCTTTAACTAAAACAATCACATATTTGATACGAAATGATAATATGGTATACCTAATTTGAAATGTCTTACATATCTCTTGTCGGCAGTACATAAATTAGAAGTAAGGTTAAAGTATTTACGATACCAAGATAATATGGTATTTAATAATATGATTTATCACATGAATGAGTTATTGACTTTCATAACTGTTGATAAATCTTGAACGGCAATATTTCACATTTTTGTTGAAAAGAGGAAGTTCATCTTCACCACGTACAAGTTTACAGTTTATAGAGAGTTACTGTCACTTATGATAATTTTGGGCTGTATTTCTACCATGTAAAAAGTAATCCGTATAGTAACTGTACTTTAGTGGCATTACATTTACCAAAAGGAAAAAAAAATTAAAGCCCTAATTATCATTCAGGGCAAGAGGATTTATATCTGGTCAAAATATATTTTCAGATTATTTTTCCCCACATTTAAAATATGAGAAAAACTCTTATGTTGATATCTGCTTAGGTAAAGTAACATAGATTGTTATTCAAAAACAAAACAAAATTCTTAGGACTACTATTTTTAAAAGTAAATAACAAGTCCGATAATAAGAACAGAGAATTTATCATAGAAATATTTGAAGTATAATGATCAATGACGGCCCGGGCGTGGCTTGATGGTTAACACGCTTGGACTATAAATTCATAGTTCGAGTCCTGTTGCTGCAAAACAAATTTATTTTAAGAGTGACGATCAAAACTCATTATTTGGTCAAGGAAAAGTTGGCGGTGGATGGTGTTGACGAGTTGCATCCCCCTAGGCTATCAGTTCAAAACGAGAAACGGTTATCATATATGTATATATTTGGGCAAAAATTATAAAAATTAACAAACAATGATTACTTACTTTAAGAGGTCGTTTTAGAAAAGGGTTGATTAAATTTATCTCTTTATTTTCCAAACTATGGTTAGTTTAGTGCAATATAAAATAATTTATTAAATCAAAAACCATCTTTCCATTAAAATACATATGATGGCCATTTAGCTCGTGTAACTGCAACATAATACATTGGAAACTGGTTAGCTGACATTTCAACATTTTCTAGAAAATTAATGGTATACTTTTCAGAGTTCATGTCATTGCTTTTATGTTGAGGGTTATTAAACCAATTTTGTTACTTTTTGTTGAAATAAAGTTACTTCTTCAAGTTTCATATGATCACTAAGATACCAAAGAAGGTCTTTTAATAGGGCATTTACCATTTACCTTATACGGTGAATAGAATCCCATATTTCATGTCATTACGGGTAATGTGTAGGAATGTCGTTGACACTGTATTTTAAAATTTTCTTCAACAGAACTAAAAGTATTTCATAACTCCTGCCACTTTTGTTATATTTAAGGTAGTTTAGCTTAAAATTACCAAGGAAAGATGAAACCTTTTCAGATTTCCAAATGTTGCTCTTGTAATTTTAAAAATCGTCACTTAAATGACATTTTAATATATTCTGAACATAATTAATACTTATTATTTTGTTACTTTTATCCTGAAAGTAATTTAATCAACAGTTTAATATTCCAGATATGCTTAATATTTCTTCACATTTCTTGTTATTGCTATTTTATTAAATGACGCGCTTATTCAATAATTTAACATTTTATACAGAGAATTGATACTATCCCGTATGTTATTCCATTGTTATATTACTGGATAAGAAGTCATTTTTAGCAGCTTTTTTCCGCCCGGACTGAATAGTTCTCCACACTTTGTGTCATTTTTAACAAACATTTTAAAATTATTACCTGTAACTTTACGTACAGTTCGTATTGTTGTTGGAACTATGCACAAAGTTACATAATGGACTACCTGCGCTTTGGCCACCACGGGTATCGAAACCCTGTTTCAAGCGTTGTAAGTCCGCAGGTATTAAGACGTGCCACCGAATCGGTGTACTTAACTTCTGTAAAGTAAGTTTAGGTGTTCAGTCTTGAATACAAACAAACCTTCGTAAATCTTGTGTATATGAAACTGCTAGAACAATCAAACCTTGTGGTAAGGACAAACATTTATTTAACATATGTTACAAGGTTTTAAACAATCATAATGTCGAGATGTGTGAAATTAAAAACTTACTGCAACTTTTTTCTGTCATTATTTCAATTTATATAATTCATTTAGAAACTAGCTTATAAACCATGTTTGTCTTTCTTGACGTGTCTCTTCTCTATTGCTTGTAGTCTTGTGTAGGTCATGTTTTGAATAAACCGTCACGTTTCATGTGTCCTCCACACAACAGAGAGACACGGAGTTCTTGTTTGTAACGAGCTATCGCCTATGTAGTTACTGATTGGATATGGTGTAGGGATTGCTAAAATGTTCCTTCACCACGCCTACAACGAACGTCTGAATATTAGCCTACATCCACTACATGTATAATTTACGGATATAATTAAATGTAATGTATATTTTACGATCTGGGTGCATTTCCTATACTTTTTATCTACGTTCTTTTTTATTCAATATGCGATTTTGTCAAAACAGAAAACTTGTTCGTTTTGCCCTCTTTCTTACCACAAAAGCTACTTTCTAACTTCAAATGTGACTGGTGTGTCTCATCTGTTTAATTCATGGTTGATTCTGCACTTTATTATGTTAGATTAATTAATTTCAAAAATAAGTCACACTACACAATATAGTGATCAACGGCAGTTGACATTTCATCAAAGAATAATGCTCAACTGACACTCCCCCATACTACTGACATCAGTAAGTATTCTATGAACTTTCACTTCTTGTAGCGATTTCTGTTTGAGTAGTTGTGTCTTTTTATAGTAATATATTCGCTTCTTGAAAAAAAAACGTTTTTACTGCAATATGAGCAATATATAAATACGACTTGGTTTTGGACATCTAAAATCTGAAAAATCACAAACATCTTTCACATTGAACTTTTAGAAAAATATTAAATTTTTATACAAATTAAAAAGAAAGGGGACTCATAAAGGTTAAATTTTTCTGAACATAATATGTTCAGGTCCTTTTTTAAATGTTCTATCAACAGTTACGTTACAAAAAATAGAATTTTAATTAAGTTCACTAACCGCCATATAAATCAAGTACGGTTATAACAGAGCCAAACGTGGCCCAGTAACTGATTAGCAAACAAGTGGAGTTATGGATCTGAGAGTGCAAGGTCTTGTCTTGCAACCATGAAAAAAATCATACCCTAGACTTTAGGGTCGTGTATGTGTTATAAAAGTAGTGGTCAAATCCCACTATTTGGTAAGAGTATCTCATGAGTTGGCGGTAGGTTTATCAGTTCTAATTTACGAATGGTTAGTGTAGGTAACATTTTTGTCGTTATCAGAAACTATACAAATCAATCAGTTAAAAATCACTAATTTTATTGTGACAAATCGAAGATGTACATTTAAAGCCTACTATACATACAAACTTAGGCACAGTTCTTACACTTCTATGTTAATATCCAAAACAATTTGACACTTTACATTTGGTGAATATATATGTAAAACATGTTTTCGCCAGGCATTTCATATTGACCGTTGACAAATAGATTTGTCTAAAACACTTAAACTTTTTTCGAGTTATATGATACTCCAAGTCTTTCTATCTGGGTAACTAACATCTTCATTTCATTTTAACACTTTTTTGTATGTTTATTTGATTTTTGTGTAAAGCTGTACAAGGGGCTATCTACTTTAGTCGTCTCTAATTTAGTACTGAAAGAATAGAGGGAAGACAGTTAGTCATCACCACCCACCACCAACTCTTGGGCTGCTCTTTTATCAACGAATAGTGGGGTTGACTTCTAATTTCTAATGCCCCCACGGCTGTTTAGTGTAACGAGGGTTCGAATCCACGGCCCTCATATTAAGTCGAGCGCCCTAACCTTCTAACCATTTTTGTTATATGTGAATAAAGAACTACATACCATAATATACAATCTTTCTTGTATAATATTTACTACCTTGGAATGTTTGAAGAAATTACGAATTTCTTTATATACGCCTTACAATCATCCATGTGAGACATTATCAAACATCTATGAAACACCTTTTAACGTCTAAAATGTTTGAGATGACCCATTGCTTTTATGTACACCTTATGATCATCCGTATGAGATATTGTCATACAAGCAGTTATAAAACATCTTAACATCTCATTGCCTTCACAGTTTGCGATGAAAGCTGTTATTGCTGTTTAGAGTTTCTTAGCTTAAATCAGTACTTTTTATTCCTTACGAAATTATATGCTAAATATGTTTATAACGTATTACATTTTTCAACCTTTCTGAATTTTCTTTGATTCTGAACTAATTTCCTATCCCTGTATTAATCTATTTATTTTTTGTTGTATACAGTTCTGTTATTTCATTATATAAACATCTATTCCTTACTTTTGTATAGTTGTATTTCATCTAATCATTCTGTATTAATATATATTTTTAATGCCATAAATCTTTATTATTCTCTTCACCTATTTTGAATTGGACTCTATTCTTCAGTGTGGCATTCTTATTATTCCATTCCGTTCTAACTGTTTTAATCTCTATATTCTTTATTATAATGCATTTTGCATTTCTATTATTTCATTTCTTCATTTTTGACAAGCATATTTGTTTATGATTCCGTTCGATCAATAATTATTAATTTCTCTCTTCTTTACTGTCGTACAAAGTTTTAAGTACTTTGATTTTTATCATATATGTTAAACATTTATTATGTATAAACTTTGTCATCTAAAGGGACTGCGGTATATCTATGGATCTACAATATTAAAATCCGGAGTTTGATTTCCTGAGGTGGACACAATGGATGCCCCCCCCTTCCGTGGCAAAATAGTAGGTTTCCAGAATTATAATGTTAGAAATTGGGTTTAGGTAGCTGAAGTGGGAATGGAGCAGATAATCCACTGTGTAGTTTTGTGCTGACTTATAAACAAACAAAGCATAAATTACTGTTTAATTATTTTATTCTATAATTGTTACTTCGTTTTTATTTCTGCGTGATACTTCAGAAGGTATACAAGTTTGTTTGTTTTTTAATTCGAAATTCTACCGTCTCTTATTTTAACTTCTTTAAACATCAGTTCAATAACTTTGAACCAAAGTCATGTAAAATTATCACCTTATGACCCATTAATTTTTGTCAATAGAAGACTATATGTCTATGCATGATAACAAAGAAATCGTACAGATAAGTACCACATGATTAAATAGCACTAGAAGCGCTTCGTAAAAATGGAAGCCTATATTTGGTACAAACATACTGTAAGGGGTTCGAATGAAACTATAATCTCTAACAAATTATCTGTCTGTGCGTTCTAGTGTGATAACAACATCCAATATCAAGAAGAGTAGTTACTTATGACGTCATTAAATAATATTTCTTTATATTTAGCAGTTCTAGACCTCGATGTGATGGAGAATTTACTGAAAAAGGTTTGAGTGAAATGGTTGTTTTACGCTAAACAAAATTAAAAGAGAACTTGTCAGTGTTAAGTTTTAAAGATGAAATCGAGGATGTACACAGGATTTTTCAAAGTGTCTCACGACTGTGAAACTTCAAAGCTTCAATCATGCCATATAGTTGAACAGTTTAGAGAGATAATTTCAAACATATACATTTTGTGTAACTTTAATCTATACAGCGTATTAGATTGCACACACCTGTCAAAGAAACAAACTGTAATCGTCTCTTGTATAAACGAGAACTCTTTCAACCATTCCATCTCAGGATGAAATCATCCATCCAAAATTAAATTACTGCACAAACAATCCGGTGGCACCTTTTGTACGACTATGGAAATGTTTGTTGTTATTGTTGTTGTTTTTATATAAGCAATCTAGTCCGCCTCGGCAATACGTGAATAATAATGGTGTTTAAAATCCTCCATTATGTAAATAAGCATTGTTACATATCTTTTACATTTTGGATTCAGGTTTCCCTTGGGCCTACCAATCGTTAAATCAACATAATTCTGGTTTTTAAGCAATCTGATTTCAGCCATTAAATATTAAGTTACAGTACTAATGTTGACTGGTAACGCAAATTACACGTGTGTATTTAGTATTTTAAACCTCCTTTACAGTTTGGGAAGATAGTTTTTTTTTAACTTTTGTTCACGTTAAAATTAGTGAGATTAACGCATGTAGGCAATATTGTATTTGCCTTAATATCTACTCAAAGTAAAATCATGCTTTAAAAACTTATATATAAATGAAAACTTAAAGCATTTCTCATCTTCCGCGATGCTTTCATTTTACTCACAAAATTTATGTCACGATTGTGATATCCATCTTCGAGAGTTTCAGTCAACGGAAATAGAAAATTTTCTTAAATGTGCAAATACATATATATAGTTCATGAGTTTTTGTTATCCATGGCATATAATTGCGCTTAGCAATACAGACAAGAATCAGCATGAACAGAGAATTATGCTAAATAATGCATCTCTCAGCTGTCAAGTTAAGCAACCTGACCAAATAAAGGGTATTTATAGGTTATTTCCAGAACACACACATTATTAGTTGATACAATAGCAGCAACTCTTTTGTCTACAAGCGTTGATTCCACCGATGTTATTCTAAACTAAAAGTTATAGAAATATCTTCTGAAACTGTAAAGTTAATTTTAAGATATCAAATACTGCTTCACAAAAAAAAAAGACTTTCATCATTTTATTTTATGTCAGCAATATTAATATTTAACTTTCGTAACTCAGTGTGATAAAGATAACTGCTAAAGTTAAACTTCCGATAACACCCAATAGGATGAATTTTCGGCTTTTTATATCACCAGAGATTTATATGCTACATTATACCCCAAAATTGTCTTTATAGCAACCCGATGCTAATTAAAATTCTGCTTAAAAATAATTATTAATGCATCCTGAACACAGCGGGTATATTTAAAGCAGCCGTTAGAATTGTTTCTAGCTAACAAACCACAATTTCACAAAATCCTTACTTTGCTGTTTAAGTTAAACATAAAGTTCAATTTGAAGATTGTATTATGCCAAGGTAATTTTAATTGCATGTGATTTTCATTTCCACGGGACCCGGCATGGCCAAGCGCGTTAAGGCGTGCGACTTGTAATCTGAGGGTCGCGGGTTCGCATCCCCGTCGCGCCAAACATGCTCGCCCTTTCAGCCGTGGGGGCGTTATAATGTGACGGTCAATCCCACTATTCGTTGGTAAAAGAGTAGCCCAAGAGTTGGCGGTGGGTGGTGATGACTAGCTGCCTTCCCTCTAGTCTTACACTGCTAAATTAGGGACGGCTTGCACCGATAGCCCTCGAGTAGCTTTGTGCAAAATTTAAAAAAACAAACAAACAAAACAAACATTCATTTCCACGTATTTAATAGCATCTCCTGTTTGTCCATTGTCTACAGCGTCGTCTGAAATCGTGTTTATCTAATCGTCATATGTAAAGTTAAATCGAACAAAAACAAAACAGTTCCTCTTCAGCTGTCAAACTTGTCTGTTGGCATAGATTAAGTTTCTTTTGCTTACTTATGAAATCCAAGCCTCTGATAATAAGTACTGGAATCACGTGGAATAAAAGCTTTTTTTATAGACACTAGATGGCAGCCTAAGACAATTATAAAGACTCCACATCAGACGCTGTACAACCACATAAGGTAATAAGAGTGCTTTTTTTTTTATCACGCCACGTTCTAAACTTATTATTATTTTTAATGCGTAGAAGTAGTTGAACTATCCTAATATGCGATATTACTATGCGTAGTACGTCACTGTATAGGCAATCAGTTTCAACTCGTGACGCGCCTTTTTGCGCAGACGCGGAGATATCACGTCACGCCCGAAATAATATGCACACAAGGGCGGTCACGCGCAAGCATAAGCTCCGCCCTTCGGTGTCAAAGGGTATCCAAGCCAGACAGTTTTTTATAAGCCTTTGTCTAGACTGCTTTTTTTTTCCTCGAGATTCGAGCGCCAAGTATTCAACTATCGAGCGTCCTCAGAGCATGGCAACGGTCATGGACCCATGCTAGCAGCAGAACTGAAGACTTATCGAAATGAGGGTTGAAAACGTAGCTTGGCATACTGACGGCTGCTGGCTGATGAGATAACAGCTTGGCAAGTTTACTTCCCCCATCCCCTTTTGTCCCTTACCCTTTAGTGCTTCAGTGTTTAAGTATACCACAAAATAGTTTTATCCTAAGAAATGGTAAATGATAATTGTTTACGTTTGGATGGGAAGTTTGAGGGTACAATAAATAATGTGACAGATGGAAATTTAAGACACTTTCCTTGGTTTAATATACAATCTTCGGTATTTCAAACATTTTATTAAAAAAAGTTTGCATAGGCATTAGAACATTATGTTGAGTTATAAATATAGGTGGTGTAAATCAGAGCGAAGTCTTAGAATAATTGTTATTTAGTGGTAACGTGATCAGTACATTACAGCACAAGTGCCTTCAGGAATGTTGTTTTGGATTAAGCACAAGGCTACACAATGGGCTATCTATGTGCTGCTTATCACACGTATCGAAACCCGGTTTTTGGAGTTGTTAGTCCGCAGACATACCGCTGAGCCACTTGAGAGCCCTTTGGGAATGATAAAGATGCAGCATTATGTCTACTAAATAAACCTTGCTATAAATAGTTTCAAAAAACAATATTTCAGTTGATAATATGTTTTGTTGTCAGTAAAAAGTTTTAACAACGTACAAATAATTCACACCTACAATACACGTACAAAAACATGCACAAAATTTAACATATAAATAAGTTGAATTTCGACATGAAGAAAATTCACATGTTTCTTGATGAGAATTTTCAAGAAAAATTTAAAAAATATATTATTGTAAGTGTTATACAACACACTACTCGAGAACGCACTGAACAGACAGCAATAACGTCAGGTTATTATAAACGTCACTTGATTAAGTGAATTAAATAGTGGAGTAAATTATTTAAATTTATTATCAGTACAAGCATAAGCCTACACATGTTTGTTCTTATCCAATGTGGTTTTTCGTAGCTAAGGATTTTTTTTTGCTCATTCTACCTCACTCTTGATTATTTCTTTCTCAAAAGCAACTAGTGATTTCATAACTGTTAACATTGAGTGTCTAATACATATTTTGTATCGCCTAATATATTTGAAGGCTACAAAAAAAAGTGTGAAATTAGAAAAAAATCGCGTTAAAACTATTTGATAAGCACACACACACACTCAAAAAACTATGAGCGTTGTAGGCTCATTTGTTCATGGAGGAAAATTATCATGTTCACAACACTAGCATAGTTACTCAACCAGCGATTCAGCATACGAAAGTTAATGGGGTTGTTTGACATTAGTTGCGATAAAGATTATCAGTCTGTTTTTCCATTTAGTGTGCAAATTAAAAGAAACAACATTGCAGCATTTACGTAATTTCATTTTTTGAGATCATTTAATGATCATTTACGGTTACTTTAATTGGTAACCGCTACATTTTATTGAATATTTTTAACCGAACATTCTAAATAAAATTATTCTATTTCGATGTTATATTTAACTCTGTCCATTTTTACCGATAATTGCGTCTTTCGAAATGTTCAACCCATCCAACAGTTACCTCGAGACTTACAGAAATCTCCTAGTTTAAATTAACGTATTCATATTAGATCTGTATTTGTTAAACTACATTAGAGCTTATATTTCGACAGTAAATCCTCGAAAGAGAGGTGAATAGGATTCGAAGTTTACTAATACTGCTGTGATAAAAAGATATATTTTGCAATGTCTTCGCTCAAACATGGCAGTATTATTTTCAAATCATACTCATGACATCTCTTAGATGCTATAAATTAAAGAAAGCGTATTCCGTATGAAAATAAGAAACAGCTACCATGAGGTAAGATTTTAAAATAGCATTTTAATTCCTGCTCAAAAATCTATGTGAATCAATGCAGTTTTTGAGGTAGCCCTATATTACTGTGCGCTACTCTCAGTATCACAGTACGTTATATGAAAGCTACTTTAACTACCTATGTAAGCGTAACTGTTAATACGTATGGCTGTACGAAACAATGTAGATCTTGATCTAACCTTACGTTACTGAATGCCATAGTGTCACTAGCATATCGCGCTATGTGTAAATTTCTTTAGTTATTTATGTAGGCTTAACCTGTACTATATATGAGAGAATATGGTTTCAGTATATTATTGTACTTTTGAGAACCATATAAAAACGTTTTTGTTGTTGACGATGTTATTTTCCAATCAAGTTGTTATGGACATATTTACCTGGTTTTATATCATTAGAATAACATATTGATAGCGTCAGTTGGTTTAGGTTTTAGTTTTTAGGCTTTCAGTACACACTTAAATTTAACAATTACTAAAAGTATCATAAAGTTAACAAACCAGAGGTGTCGAAACCGATGGTTCTGAAGAACCATCACGTTTACATATTTGACTTACATAGCAACTATAAATTATATTAATTTTCTGGGGAACATTTTCCCAGACCCCCCCCCCCTCCTAGATTGAGCTGTCTTGTATTTCAATCACCCCACGTAAAAGTTGTATGTCTAGCAAATATAGTTGCTTTTCTACTCCTTCCTGTACACATTACAATTGTCAATACTGTCAAGTGATAAATTAATATTCTCATCCACAATAATAATAATTAAAACACCTTGAGAATTAATATATTCAACCTTTCATGACTCACTGATGTTATAATAACATCTTGTACTACAAAGTTTAACAAACTTGTTGATTTTGATTGCTGTATTTTTACCGATTTATCGTTCTCTCTAACTCTTATATTTTTGATGTATTTATTATATTTGCACCACAACTGCAAGGTGAAAAACATGAAAATATCAGGTAGCAACATTTAAAGAATATTGAAGTTTCTTCGTACTTGGTACAACAATGTATTTAATATAATGATTAACGTTAAAAGTTGAATTATTACCTAAACACACTTGTAGTTTTAGGAATGTATTTGCTAAAGTTATAACATATATGGAAAGAATTACTGAATTATCTTACATTTTCAGATACAGAAATTTGTGTGCATAAGTTAGCATAGATATCAGATAACTGTCTTACAACTACGTAAATTTTAAGATAGAGAATCGTAAGGTCCTAACGCGAGTGGCCTAAATCTGTACATTGTTATAGGGTAACACACATAGCATCTACAGTAAAATCAAAATTATTGATTATAGTTTATAGCACAACTTTGAGATATCTTGCAAATACACGTCAGTTTCTAAGCTTATTGTAACGATATATTAATGGCTAGTCAATGTATTGGTAAATTCTTATAATAAAACATCTCAAAAATATTATTAGACATGAATTTATCAAATCTTACAGATTTCAATTTTTTTCAAAATTAGTAAAATATATACAACGCGATTTAAATTTTGTCACAGCGTAAAAACAAAGGTCATTAATAATAATATGTCGTAGCTTAGAGGAAAGGGATTCTTTATAATAATTTGTTATAGCTTAGAGAAAAGAAATTCTTAATAATAAGTTGTTATAGTTTAGAGAAAAGAAATTCTTAATAATAAGTTGTTATAGTTTAGAGAAAAGGGATTCTTAATAATAGGTTGTTATAGTTTAGAAAAAAGGAATTCTTAATAATTGTTTGTTATAGCTTAGAGAAAAGGAGTTCTTAATAACAGTTTGTCTCAATATAGAAGCAAGAGTTCTCAATAATAGTTTGTCATAGATTAGAGAAAATAAATTTTTAATAATTGTTTGTTATAGCTTAGAGAAAAGAAATTCTTAATAACAGTTTGTCTCAACATAAAAGCAACAGTTCTCAATAATAGTTTGTCATAGATGAGAGAAAAGAAATTCTTAATAATTGTTTGTCTCAACATAGAAGCAAGAGTTCTCAATAATAGTTTGTCATAGATTAGAGAAAAGGAATTTTTAATAATTGTTTGTTATAGCTTAGAGAAAAGAAATTCTTAATAACAGTTTGTCTCAACATAAAAGCAACAGTTCTCAATAATGGTTTGTCATAGATTAGAGAAAAGGAATTCTTAATAATTGTTTGTTATAACTTAGAGAAAAGGAATTCTTAATAACAGTTTGTCTCACCACAAAAGCGAGAGTTCTCAATAATAGTTTGTCATAGATTAGAGAAAAGAAATTCTTAATAACAGTTTGTCTCAACATAAAAGCAACAGTTCTCAATAATAGTTTGTCATAGATGAGAGAAAAGAAATTCTTAATAACAGTTTGTCTCAACATAAAAGCAACAGTTCTCAATAATAGTTTGTCATAGATGATAGAAAAGGAATTCTTAATAATTGTTTGTTATAGCTTAGAGAAAAGAAATTCTTAATAACAGTTTGTCTCAACATAAAAGCAACAGTTCTCAATAATAGTTTGTCATAGATGAGAGAAAATGAATTCTTAATAATTGTTTGTTATAGTTTAGAGAAAAGAAATTCTTAATAACGGTTTGTCTCAACATAGAAGCAAGAGTTTTCAATGATAGTTTGTCATAGATGAGAGAAAAGGAATTCTTAATAATTGTTTGTCTCAACATAGAAGCAACAGTTCTCAATAATAGTTTGTCATAGATGAGAGAAAAGGAATTCTTAATAATTGTTTGTCTCAACATAGAAGCAAGAGTTCTCAATAATAGTTTGTCATAGATTAGAGAAAAGGAATTTTTAATAATTGTTTGTTATAGCTTAGAGAAAAGAAATTCTTAATAACAGTTTGTCTCACCACAAAAGCAACAGTTCTCAATAATAGTTTGTCATAGATGAGAGAAAAGGAATTTTTAATAATTGTTTGTCATAGATTAGAGAAAAGAAATTCTTAATAACAGTTTGTCTCAACATAAAAGCAACAGTTCTCAATAATAGTTTGTCATAGATGAGAGAAAAGGAATTCTTAATAATTGTTTGTTATAGCTTAGAGAAAAGAAATTCTTAATAACAGTTTGTCTCAACATAAAAGCAAGAGTTCTCAATAATAGTTTGTCATAGATGAGAGAAAAGGAATTCTTAATAATTGTTTGTTATAGCTTAGAGAAAAGAAATTCTTAATAACAGTTTGTCTCAACATAAAAGCAATGTTTGTCTTAATAATAGTTTGTCATAGATGAGAGAAAAGGAATTCTTAATAATTGTTTGTTATAGCTTAAAGAAAAGAAATTCTTAATAACAGTTTGTCTCAACATAAAAGCAACAGTTCTCAATAATAGTTTGTCATAGATGAGAGAAAAGGAATTCTTAATAATTGTTTGTCTCAACATAGAAGCAAGAGTTCTCAATAATAGTTTGTCATAGATTAGAGAAAAGGAATTTTTAATAATTGTTTGTTATAGCTTAGAGAAAAGAAATTCTTAATAACAGTTTGTCTCAACATAAAAGCAACAGTTCTCAATAATGGTTTGTCATAGATTAGAGAAAAGGAATTCTTAATAATTGTTTGTTATAACTTAGAGAAAAGGAATTCTTAATAACAGTTTGTCTCAACATAAAAGCAATGTTTGTCTTAATAATAGTTTGTCATAGATGAGAGAAAAGGAATTCTTAATAATTGTTTGTTATAGCTTAAAGAAAAGAAATTCTTAATAACAGTTTGTCTCAACATAAAAGCAACAGTTCTCAATAATAGTTTGTCATAGATGAGAGAAAAGGAATTCTTAATAATTGTTTGTTATAGTTTAGAGAAAAGAAATTCTTAATAACGGTTTGTCTCAACATAGAAGCAAGAGTTCTCAATGATAGTTTGTCTTAGCTAAGAGTAAAGGAATTCTTAATAATAGTTTGTTATAGCATAGGAACAAGAAATCTTAATAACAGTTTGTTGTAGATACAAACAAGGGTTATTAATAACTGTATGTGAGACTTCCAATGTACAACATTACATCGTATTTTAAATTTATTTACAAATGATAGAGACGTATTTAGTGTCATCACAATATTTGTACCCAATTTCGCATCGGTTGTACGATACATGAATAATTAGGACAAATAAAATTTGAAAATTAACATACTCTTAAAAATCATAATATATTGTCGTATACACAGATATGTGTGCTGTATTATAACAACAGCTATTATATTATATTGTCGTATACACAGATATTTATGCTGTATTACAACAGCAAATATCATATTATATTGTTGTATACACACGTATGTATGCTGTATTAGAAAAACAACTGTCATATTATAAGAAAGAAATAGACTAAAAATTTAATCATAATAAAACGTGACGTTATCTGAAATACAAAAAAGTTCTATTTCATTATTTTTGCTCACAATTTAAACGCATATAATAGCACTGAAAATCAAAAATCTTACAATATATCATATTTTTGAAGATATTTGTCACTAGCTTGTAGTTTAGTTATAAACTGCATTAGAGGTATTTTTGCAATATGATAAAAGATATTAAAACTCTAAGCTTGAAATAGTTATCTTAACAAATTGAATCAGACAGTTTTGTCTGGTGTTTGCAAAAATAAAACATAAATTTAACGTAATGATATACCTAATTATACTACTCACAAGGCACTAATGTTATTCCTATATTTTTTACCGCTGCAGAAATGTAATGTTAAAAATATAATAAGCCTAATATTAATGCTTTATAACAATTGTTATTAACTTTAATCAAGCTTCAACAGCTTAAAAAACTTTTAAAAAACCGTTCACACATGATAACTATTGAATGTTTTTTTACTAGGAAAATTTCTTAAATCAATTAAAACCTAATTCAATAAGGTATTACCTTATATTGATCGCTAAATATGAACTATAGAACTTCAAATAAATAAGTTTACAATACAGATAGATGATGGTTAGTTAAAATAACTTTGACGTGTTGGAACGAAGAAAGAAATTAGTTCTCTCTGATAAAAACGAAACCTTGCAATAACTTGTTCTTTGTAAATAGTTGTACTGTTACTAGGTTACATTAAAATATTGCAAATAGTCTGTTTTATCACTACAAGAGCGCATTGTCGACATAAACATGTCACCATGTTATGCCTTTCTATAGGCTAGGCCTACTAATAAATAGCGTTATGTTTGTATTCGGTTGAATACAAGTAAACAAGCGTCAGCAATATTCAATTCCATATGTTTTAAGCTGAAGATAAATTCGAGATATATTTATATTTGATATTAACAGTAAAACCGAAGAAAGAGGCTCCGGTTCAAAGGTCTTCCTTCACTAAGAAACTCGTCTGCAAAAGCCGCTATACTTCTTTTAAAAAAGAAAAAGAAAAATGAACAGCGATAATACGACGAAAGTGAATTTCAAATAAAAATTCCTGGGGTCACAGATATCCTACTTTTTTTTTAGATCAGGTAATTCAAAGTATTATGACTTACAATAATATTTGGATTAAATCAGATATAAATTACTTTTCCGATATCAATTACAATAAAATAAGATTTAAGATTTAAAGATGAGACACTGAACAGTTTCCTTACCAAAGATATTTTTGAAACTATTTTAGTTTCTCATAAACTCTAAGGCACTTAACGGTTACTGAACCTAAGATGTGTGCATGTAAACAGCTAGAGTCTGAATAAAATCAAATGTGGATCTTGTAAAAAAAATATGGATTGTCTGAGCTCTCAACATAGACACGAGATTTTATGTATATTTCAGTCGTTTTTACAATTACAAGAAATATATTACTACAAATTCTAAACTATTAGCTTTTCGTTTATAGACTGTAGTAGTTGTAAGAAACCATAAATTATATTTCAAATTCATTTTATTACAAAAAATAAATAGGGACACAAAATATCCTTGAATCGTTTCTGAAGGTTTTGGCTCAAGTACTTTCGAAAGATAATTCTTTTTCGCTAAGATAGGAATGGTTTAAGCCAAAATAAACAAATGGGTTGGCGAGATAGCCATGAATAACCTAATTATTATTATTTGTTTAAAAATTAATTATGAATTGTGACAGAAATATTAATATTTTCCAAAATATTTATGGATTAAATGCCCCCCGCTAGTAAAGCGGTATGTCTCCGGATTTACAACGCTAAAATCAGCGATTCGATTCCCCTCGGTGGGCTGAGCAGATAGCCTTTGTGGCTTTGCTAAAAGAAAACAAACAAATCATGGATTAATCTCTTCTTTTCTACAAAGAGAAATGTGATATACGTGATCATTATCCTTTAATTTAAAGCAAACCTTGACTTTAGCCATTGTTATTTTTTTACTACAGAGATATCATTGAATTGGAACCAAATAAATATGTTAGATTTTAAATTTCTTTGTTAATAAAGTAAATAAAACAGCCAAAAGCAAATTTGAACTAATAATATAATAGTTTGTCATTTATGTTTTTAACAGTAGTAAAGTACTTTGCACTATATATGTAAAAACTGTAAATTATTTATGCCTGGAAAAATATATATTTGATTTTAAATGGTAAGAACAGATTGCCTTTCAAGTAAACATGGGAGGTTATTAATTAGGTTTAACTATAATTATCTGATATGAGAGTTTTTCAACGACATTGTTTCTGGTTTTTCTCCTTAATGTTTAAGAGACGCGGGATGTTATATAAGCATCAACTACGCAATTTCTCAAGAAAATTAAAAAAAAAAAATCTTGATATATTGGTTTTTAAGGTTAAGATAAACATATGTTTATATTACGTTATATTATAATACTATATAATACATTATAATAAAATAATCGCTCATTTTGCTGTTTAACAAACGTATTTATCTAGTCACTCGAACGTCACGTGATTTGAAATATAACCATACACGTCTACACATCCAGTAATAAATATTATTTACATCAAATCAGTGTTCCGTTTTAAACAACATTCTCAAATACCAATCACTTGCAAAGACAAGTAGCATTCATGTGTGTGCATGTTAAAGCAGTATTGATGTGTTCATGTTAAAGTAGTATATCAGCGTGTCCGTGTTAAATTAGTATTCCAGTGTGTTTGAGTCAATCCTGAATAGCTGACACCATCTTGAATTACTACAAATCAAAGATTACATGGTGTTTGAAAGTAAACATATAAGTTATTCCACTCGATTTTTTTTTAATATTAAGCTACTGGTTATTATTCTGATCCAACCTGAAATGCAAGACGAACTTTTAATTATTGTTGTTATTATTTTGCATAATAAACGTTATGATGGATTTTATATTTTATTTAGGTGAGTCGTCCAAGCCTGGCTTATTACAAATATTTTCTACAGAAAAGATATGTTATCTGAATAAAATAATGTTCGAACAATAGATAACTTATCGATCTTGTTGGATGTAGTTAACAAAAACGTTTATTAACTGCAAAGACTTCACCTAAACCTAAAGAGTCAATATTACGTGCAACGAAGCAGTAACTTTTATTAGTTGTCTTTTACCACAGACGTAAAAAATTAGCAATCTTGATTCTTACGAGTTTTAGGTTGTTTTACGTTTTTCGTCATAATGATAAACCAAAGCTTGATTCGTCAAAATACAATGATGGATGTGCTTAGGTTTAGTAGTGATTTATATTTGAACAATCTAACACGTGTAATTAGTCAATTTCATTTGAAACAGGTAAGTTTCAGGATATGTACAGGCGTTTATACGCATTTAATTTAAAGTGACTCATTGTTTTAATGTAATCAGTTTTTAAACGACCTTGTATTTCAGTTTTATCAGGTTATAAGGTCACGTATGCAATTATGGTGGTTCTTTAGGTTTAGCCTTCGTTCGATATCTTTGTTATATAGTATGCGTTTCATTCAAAATTTAAGTGAACGCAGTAGTGCACGCCATGAGATTCAGTTTACATTTTTGCAGTGCTATTCGCGATGCTGATAGATAAACTCAGCGATTCCCTTGTAAACGGTAATAATGGTAAAGGCATTAGAGCCAAGCATATACAGCTACTGCAAAGTATGTGTGTTTGAACAAACTGTTAGATATAGAGCTAGCGTGCCCTTTGTAACGGTAATAACAATAAAGATATTAGAGCCAAGCATATACAGCTATTGCAAATCCCAGGGTATGTGTGTTTAAACACAGTGTAGGATGTGGGCCTCCTCGATCCTCTTGTAAGTGTAACAAGAATATGAAAGTCTCGATACAAACTCCCTTAGATATCCTGTAGCTACGAGTTACAATGTATGAGTCCTGATGGAACCAGCCCCCTGATAAGACAACAAAATATAATGTTATATTAAGAGAAATAAGTTCAACGAGCTTACATGTGAAAAAATTTTGTTTGAATAGTTAATATGTTGTTTATTTTCAGTTCAGAGAAGTTAGATTGCCAATGATTAAAGTATTTGACTTTCTTAAAACCAAAAACGAATGCATCGAAAACATCAACAAAAGGTACATTACTGTAGTTTGAAGGAAATAAAACTTTGCTTAATATTAATATATCATGTCATACATTTATCCTATTCATAAACTGATGAGTTTATAGGAAACTTTACCCTCTAATTTAATCATTTTTTACTCATCTCCTGAGTCCAGATTTATCACAACTCATTCTTTTTTATGAGAGAAACAATTTTAAGTCATACTGGACATTTAGTTTAAATGCCGTACCTTAGAAGTATTTAATAATGTAATATAATAACAACCAGATAGATAACTTCTGCGTTTGTAGGAATATTCATGTGCATACTTCTGATATTCCACATGTAGACAAAATTCGAAGTTCCTTTTGAATTATTTATCCTAATCATAAATTTCAGAATGTGTCAAGTCCGTCTACAAAACGACAAAAAAAGATTTTTTAAGTGTTTAATTTCACTGACTACATAAAAAACAACGTAAAGTTTCGAAATAGTATTCAAAATAGGCCATTATTGAAGAAATATGACATTATATACTTTAATATAATATATGAAATCTTAACAAGGAAGTTAATTTTACGATAAGGTGATCTCAAAGAGAGAATTTCAACGTTTGAACGCTGTTGAATTTTGTTTCAAAAAGTGTTAATATCCACGTGCTAGTAACCTGAAGCAAAAGAAAGTGTATTATAATATTTCAAGGATCGTTTTCAAAATTTTTTGTGTTTTTGTTTTTCTACATTTAAACCATGTAATTAAAGACTCGCTCTTCTGAATTATAACGATTTCTTAGAAGTTCACACTTCACCAGCTATCCTGGACTGAAATGTAAATCAAAATTTATCTTAATCCCTTATATATTATATCTTACTCGTGGGAAATGAGGTTTTCGTCTATGGTTTACAATTTACTCCATTGCATTACAGGATCTTATGGAATCAAGACAGTTGTTTTATCATTAACGTCTACAAATCATTACTATCTACAATGGTTGAGCTTCATCCTCTACTTGTGGCAAGAAACATTCTTCTGATGTTTGTACTTGTACGTTTTGAAGAAGAGAAATGGTTGACTGTTGCATTGACAAGCTTTGTATTGCACATTGTGGAATTGATCACAATTGTTAGTAACAATTACATAAGGTTTTTACATGTGAAAAATAAGGGTTTTCTTAACTTCATTGATCATTCACTTAACATACGTTTTTTTCCTGTATACTGAAAAGATAAGGTAAAACTGACTGAAATAAAATTACGTAATGAACCTTTAACTTAATGAGAAATAGATTCATGATTACATGTAATCCAAACCCTTTGATTTTACAAAATATCTTACAGAAGCAGCCCGTATGATGTATCATCTGAATTCTTTGAAGTAAACAAAAGATTATAAAGACACCAAGGAGCAGAAATCACGTTAATGTTTGGGAAATACGCGTGTACTTCATGAACGACAAAAAGCTGAAACTAATCGTGAAAAGGCAAAGACAGAAAACACCCAAAACTAGCTAGCTCTACTCGACAACTAACAGTAAGTTTAAACTATGATTAGTTAAAGTTTTCCTGAAGGTATATTTTTATGACATTTGTTAGTAAATACAAAAATACACAATGAACAATTTGTACTCTGCCCATAGTGGGTATAAAAACACGATTGTTAGAGTTATAAACCTTCAGGTTTTCCGTTAAGCCAACGAGGGAAATTTTGTATGAACAAACGTAATGTTAAACATAAAATAGGTATGTGTTGGATCGCGAAAGGGATTTTATAAACATAAAAGATTTGCAAAACGAATACCAAAATAACTATAATACTAATGATTAACTACAATAATGCTATCTCTACAGACTGTTTGTTTTGAATTTCGCGCAAAGCTACTCGAGGGCTATCTGTGCTAGCCGTTCCTAATTTAGTAGTGTAAGACAAGAGGGAAGGCAGCTAGTCATCACCACCAACCGCTAACTCTTGGGCTACTCTTTTACCAACGAATAGTGGGATTGACTGGACATTATAACACCCCCACGGCTGAAAGGGCGAGCATGTTTGGTGCGAACGGAATTTGAACCCGCGACCCTCGGATTACGCTTGGCCATGCCGGGCCCACCTCTACAGATTGTAAAACCTGTACAAGTTTTTAGAAGTCTATAATTCTATAGCTAAGGCTTATTTAGTTGGCCGTAGATAAGGTCCTTTGGCTAAGTTCGACATCTTAAGGAGACGAAAGCAGCTTAGACAACACAAAGAACAAGAGAATGATTACGAAATAGAAATGTTTGCCTCCTTCTTATAACTACAAGGAATTAAAATATAACATAAATACATGTATATATAGGTAGCTAGAGAAATCTCACGGTATTACTTCAAAGTGTTAAACATGAACTAATATAGCTCACTACAGCTATAATAGTGTTAAATACAAATTCACGTTCAAAGCTGTGATGAACATAAAAATATATATCAAGAATACAACTACATCGTGATAAAAACTAATCCAAGTTGTCCTTCTATTACTCTAGGGCATTAAACACAAATACACATCACAAACTTTTAATTAAATATAAACACCTATTAACAAGTTATTAGTGAAAAACTGAATAACCAATTTTTTCGCTAAAATTAAACACTGACTACAAATAAGATCACAATTTTAAATAAAGTAGACATATCCAATAGAAATTTTTTTTAGAAATCCCAAGCTATTGAATTGTAAGTTTGGAGTAAGTTTGAGCTTTCTAATAAAATTTAAAAAAGAACTTTTAGGTGTTATGAGAAAGTAATAACAACACAAAAAAGGCAATATGACGTTTCGGCTGTACTTGTTCTTTAAGTAACAACTTACGAAAGTCTTGAGTCAGTTCAACGGAAACAGAAACACTTTCAAGAGAAATAACGCAGCAGTTAAAGTGTTTTTTACTTCCGTAACACTGATGCATAATTAATACCATCTTATAATTTAGTCTATAGCAGAATAATATAAACAATGAGAAACATTAGACCCACTGAATATTAAAGTATTATTCTATTGGCAATTTATTTTCTGTTATGCTTCATATTTTTATAATGCAAGGCTTTCATTGAAAAAGAAACTGTTATTTAATTAATCAAACAGTCTATACTTAGAATCTCAAATACATATGTATCCCACGTTTCCGATTAATGTGCTAAGAATAATAAAAAGCTAAAAAAGTACCAAAACAGATTGAACCTTGATAAAGCCGTTTTGATTAACAGTAGATATTTTCAATAATATAAGGAAAAAAGCAAAAAGTATGTAAACGGAGTTCTTTGTAATCGTATTATGAGTCACTATTTTTTAATAGAATTTCAATAGTTAGGAAAATGAAAAAAAAATTAATACGTCTGTTGGTAAATATATTTTTCCCTATAAGACAGAATTATTCTCTATAAGTTATCCTTCATAACAGTTACACATACAACAGTAATATAAACAAAACTGAAGCCACCTTTTAGCTGAAAGTTTAATTCACATGTAAGACATAAACCTTCCCCACTGATTATCTTTTAATGGTAGGTTTATACCTGCAGTCCAACATATCATGAAACATGTGGGTCCATACTTTGATCCCTAATTGGAGTCAACGACTCTTAAAAGGTTCACTCAGTTTGTTTTTGCAAAAGTATTTTGGCTGATGCCATATCTATTACCACGTAGAGAAAGTAAATTGAAAAGATATTTGTAACTAATAAAGACGTGCATTATTGCAAATGATGATAGTTCACATTATATATTCTGTAATTTAATTAAGCCAGTTTATTTTACTTTTAGAAAGTTAAATTGCGTACTGCAAGATATTTTACTTCTATCTCTTGATGAATTATTTCCAAATTAATATGCATTGAAAGATGTTTTAATTTTCTTTGAATGTTAAAGATTTGATGTTCTATGTGTAAACTTTGATATTGTGGAACGAAGAATATGCCATTTTTTACTTACCCTAAATGAAATTACGTTCGTTTTTAGAATGAAGGTCTTTAATGTTGTCAGAAGAAATGTTTGAGGAAAGAAAACGAAAACAATAAACCATAAAGCCTACTATATCTGCTACGATATTGTGTGAATGAACGTTACAAACACTTTAATGGATGTGAGAAATTGTTCTTTAATGAAGTAGAGTTTTTAAAACTTTTAAGTTCAGCATCATATTCATCACGTTTAAAAATGGAAATAATATTTTGTAGGCAATTGTGTTTTTTAGAAAATTTGAATTTTTTTTCAGTAGCTGGATATATTAAGATCAATATTTGCTCAAAGTTTAAAAATAACATGCCATGGTTAGAATACGACAAAATATCTAATGTTATTAACCCTAACTACATTTCTTTTCACATACGTAGTAGTGGATATTATGCCGAAAAAGAGTGGTGATTTTCTTTCCAGTTAGAAAAAAAAAAATAGTTAAAGAATGCACCTGTGTGTTTTTTTCTTATATCAAAGCCATATTGGCCGATCTGCTGAGTTTACCGAGGGGAATCGAACCCCCTGATTTTAGCGTTGTAAATCCATAGACTTACCGTTGTACCAGCGAGGGACGTTAAATTTTCGGTATTTTAAGGAGGGTGAAACAAGCGAATCATTCTCATTTTCAGTATATATTTCAGGGTGTAAGCATAAATCAATGTCTTGATGACATTGTTCTTAAACTGAGTACTGTGAAAACAGCAAAACATTGAGATTTAAGCAAGTTCTTTTGTTAAATCTACATAATAGCTTCTGTTATTTTTTATGAGTTTAGTAATTCCTAAAGTCTACGCATGGCCATGTGGTTAAGACACTCGACTCGTAAGGCCGCGGGTTCGATTCTCCGTCACACCAAACGTGCTCGTTCTTTCAGCCGTGGGAGCGTTATAATGTTATGGCCAATCCCACTATTCGTTGGTAAAAGAGTAGCCCAAAAGTTGGCGGTGGGTGGTGATGACTAGCTCCTTTCCCTCTAGTCTTACACTTCTAAATTAGGGACGGCTAGTGCAGATAGCCCTTCCTTATGTAACTTTATGCGAAATTCAAATAAAACCAAACCAAATTCTTAAAGCGTCGGTCGCTCTGGATTATCCATGTAATAAACTAATGCCTATATCTTATAGTCTCTGTTTGGTTTGTCTGTGCTAATCTGTCCTAATATTTAAAGCGCATATGGTCTATGATTTGCATTCTGACTTCATCTGAGTTATATGTAAGCGAGTTGATATCTCTTATTATAATGCGGAAGGGTATATAGACAATTTTGAACACATTACTACAGTAAAACATTAAAATTAAACGCATTGGGAGTCTATTTCTACGGTACATCTGTTGTGAGATTCGTATAAATATTATCTGTATATTGTTGTTCCATCTCAACTCTTCTTAAGTAGCTGAAAATCATGACCTTCGTCAGTATCAGTTTTGAAAATTCTAGAAAAAAAATGTTATAAAAAAGTTGAAACTGAGTTTAACAGATTTATTCACACAGTATAGCATTTACTAATGTACTGACGCTCTCTCAATGATACGTCAAGCTGTTCACCCACTAAACACTGCTTTGTACACAAATTTCAAGAATATCATTCTAAATCAATACAAACTTGAAAGAGAATTTCAGGTTTAACAAAAACAACGCTTCAGTACCGAAATTCAGGGCTTGAAGCATAGCTTTTAACTTTAAATTGCCTTTGAATTCCTGAGGATAACTATTTCTTTCTCCCCGAAAAGATATTTTTCCTTAACAAGTGAATTATGCTGATATCTACAATAATATAATTGTTGTATTGTTTCACATAAATATCCTTATTTTGAGTGGCTCTAATATGGCAACAAATAACCCAACAGTAACGTAAGTCTATGCGATTTTGGTAATGCTTTAGTTAATAAAGCATAAACTAATGAAACTTCCAGAGAACCAAATTTGTGAACAACAATGGAAAAAAAAAAATAATGTACATGTTTTCTCGTTCTTCGACCCACACATTGACTAAATCTCGTTTCTATGTTTCAAAAGCTAGCTTATATTCTTAAAGTCTTTAAGATAATATCAGTTCAATATCGCCCATTAAAATTTAACTTTGTTATCTACTTATAGCCACGTTTAAACAATGTCTATGGTGGATTCAATTTGAAAAATGTGACTATTAATTAGAAATTAATTTATTGTTTATTAACGAGTATTGTATTTACTTCTTACTTGTCAACTGTTAGATATATATATACAAGTAAGTAAATATTCGACAAACACTGGTATTAATTAATATAGAGAAAACAAAATGTCAAGCAAAATGTGGATGTATCAAAAACTTATCAAACACTCTTAGGAAGTAACGTTGCTATAAATAACTTGTTTTACAGTGCTTATTTTTACTTTAAGCCTTACAAAACAGTATTATAGGTAGGTAAGTGAAGTATTTTGGCATCAATAAATATCTTCCAATAAAGATTCCTGTATGTTTCACAAACTCTTACAAAAATGACATTTAGTTTTCTAGTGTTAACAAACTATTAAGCTAGCTGATAAAACGTTAGTTGTAGACCTTGAAGACTGTGAATTTGCTGTCTTAACTTTAATATGAAAATACATTGAAAGTTGGTTAACAACACATTAAACGCCAACCATTAAAAACTAGTGAGAAGCCATGGTGACTCTTTTCACAAAATTATGTGTTAAACTTTCTTAGTGTGAATTAAATAACACAGACAAAACATGAACTATTACTTTTTTATTTGTCTACATTTAAAAGTTTGGCGACTTTAATGTCTGTATATAAAGCTATAATTTTAAACATACACACATTGCTTAAATCAAAAAAGAAATTACAAAAATAACTGAAGTTTTTTTTTTTTCAATTAACGATAACAACACTAAATTTTATAAGAATCAGTGTTTGTCTTTCTTTTGCTCTTTGTTTAATAACAATAATAGAACTGACATTTTATCTTAATGAATTTTGAACTTCTGGCCTAAAATTGTGTGTTTGGATAAGCAGTTAAATAGATGGATAGGTTGATAGGAAAACTAACTTTACCTTTCAGAACAAAAAGAAAAAATCAACAAAAACTTAATCAGCCAACGCTTAAGCGATTATCAGAAGAAGCTTTAGAAGTCAAGTCTAGCTCATAGAATAGGGCGAAGTTTATAACATAAGATATGAAGATAGTGGTGACAATATGGCAACTCGATGTTGTCAAACGCATATTCTGTGAGTTTACATTTTATCTAATTCTATTAGTCAAACCTATCGAAAAGTCTCACGTGCTATATAAAATATTTAATTTTTCAGTTATTCTAGTTGTTATTTTTCACATGAAAATAACACAGTTAAAACACAATCAATTTTTTGCATATATATCAAAACCGTTGTATTCTTACTGTGTTATGGTAAGTTAAGGAAAAACGCAATAGGCAGGTAAGTATTTCAGCTTAGTCATTTTCAACTGGAATTTATGGTTTCTATAACTAGCCTCAATGGCTGCTTTTAGCTAGAAGAATTTGGCATTTCACGAACTACGACCAACTTACTGCATACGTCACATATCTCAAGCATTCATCACGTTCACTTTGCTGAACACAAATATTTCGTCAATTTCCTCTTGCTATTTTTCTTTATTGATCTAAGCTGCAGAGCAGTAATTTGAACCTAATCTTTTTTTCTAATTATAGATAGTCATCCAAATGTGAAGGCCTACAATAACAGCAACAATAATAGTATTAATAATACTTGTTTCCGTCAGTTAAGTAAGAGATTGAAGTAATGAGTATTGGCATGTAAATAAATGTCCAACAAGTTTTCATTTAAAAAAAATTAATATCTTCAGAGGCGAAACGTTGAATTGTCTCTTATTAGCTAGTTTTAATTTAAACAGCAAAACAGGATTAGGTAATAACCAACTTTCGGAGAATAAACAGCTACTTGCATCGCTAGGGACCGTTGTTATATTAATTACACTTTTTATCTTGGTGAACCAGAAAACAGTCTCAACAGAGATTGAACAAGCATTGACTGAGCAAACGTAAATCGAGTTTAAACGTTTTTTGTGGGCTTTTTTTTTCGTATGGAAAGCACTAAATTTCCTTGTCAGTAACATTATACGATCGTGATTTGGTGTGATTAAACTTATTTGCCAAACACAGGGTCCGGCATGGCCAAGCGTATTAAGGCGTTCGACTCGTAATCCGAAGGTCGCGGATTCGAATCCCGGTCACACCAAACATGCTCGCCCTTTCAGTCGCGGGAGCGTTATAACGTGACGATCAATCCCACTAATCGTTGGTAAAAGAATAGCCCAAGAGTTGGTGGTGGGTGGTGATGACTAGCTGCCTTCCCTCTAGTCTTACACTGCTAAATTAGGGACGGCTGGCGCAGATAGCCCTCGAGTACCTTCGCGGGAAATTAAAAAAAAAAAAAAAAACAAGCCAGACACAGTTTACAAACAATTTATATGAATTTTGATTATCTTACTCAATCCTTTCTTTCATACATTAATAGTCTTTTTATTAATAAAACTAAATAATTTGGTAATTCTCTAAAAGCTTTATGTAACCAAAGTAACAGTTATATGCTGTTTATTTTAAATTTTAATGAAATGAAAGAGAAAGATTGTTTTAAAAAAAACGTGTCGAGTTGCAGAGAGCCGTCGGTCATATTGGTAGTTTTATAAATGTTTATTTTTTTAATTTTGCGCAAAACTACACGAAGGCTGTCTTTCTCGCAAAGCTACTCGAGGGCTATCTGTGCTAGCCGTTCCTAATTTAGTAATGTAAGACTAGAGGGAAGGCAGCAAGACATTACCACACGCTGCCAATTTTTGGGCTACTCTTTTACCAATGAATAGTGGGATTGCCTGTCACATTATAACGCCCCCGCGGCTGAAAGGGCGAGCATGTTTGGTGTGATGGGGATTCGAACCCACGTCCTTCGGATTACGAGTCCAGTGCCTTAACCACCTAGTCATGTGGGGCATTTTATAAATGTCAATTTATATAAATTTGTATACTTATATATATATATATATTTGTTTAATCTTCTTTTATCAATATTTATTGCTTTCGAGTAAATACATTGTATGCCATTGCTAGTTTCAATTATACAAATTCGTTGCAAGTATTGTTTTTAAATGTGCATCACACATGGAAGTGTTGATTTCAACCGCACTCAGTATCTACGAGTGTTGATTTTAACTAAACACATTACATGCAAGTATATAAAAAATCAGTAGCTAATGAGAACTGTTTTGGCTATAAGTTAAAAGTTATAGTGATTTTTGCCTTTATTATGCTTGCAATTTCATATTTCAAATGCTAAATAGTTATTTCAATACATAACTTTTTTATAAACTGAGATAAGTTCTAGTTGTTGTTTTTTTATTTCCTAATAACGTGGCTAGAAATATAATATAGCTGAGAAACATGTTTATTGATTATAAAATTTTAGTTTCGATGTGTTTTTCTATATTCTGTTTTCTTTTCAGTAAAAGGAAAACAGTCAACGATTCAACAGTGCTTGAGTTTTGGGTCTCGCTTGAAAACATTACAACTTTTGTGCCAACTTCTTAACCATAATTTATATTAATAAGAATATGGCAAAATTTCATCCATATTTTACTTCGTCCTACTTTTCTGAGTTTCACAGATTTCTAAGAATACCATTCTTCGTCATTAATGCTAGACTAAACCGAAATAAAAAGTGAATATCAAGTAATATGTGAAACGGTGAATTTGTTTTATGTTAACATTGTTTTAATTCCTTCTCTCAGCTAGGTACACTTCTATACTGCAGGAGTTCAAAAGATTAACAGTAATACCACTACTAACAGTTAGTTATTCACTGCTCTTAACAAGACATTACTGTCTTCAAAATTTGCTGATGTTTTGCGTTTACTAGGTACTAATGAAAAACAAAAAAGTATGTAGTTCCTTCAAACCGGTCTAACTCCAGAGAGAGGTAACCCGAAATAAAAGCTAGCTAACGCCTTTAACATTTTTGTTTCCAAACCAGAAATTCTTGAAAATCACACCAATAAATCTAGAAGACTATAATGGCCTGTTAAGAATAGCAAAGAGCTCATTGGTGATGATGATGCTACATGTTCTCTGTACTGCAGAATATCTAGCCATGAGCAAAAAAAAACAACAAAATACAATGAATGAGATAGGTCCATTATCTGTGGTCTGCAATGTAATATTTGGTTGTGGTAAGTTTCATATTATGTCTAATTCATGGTGCTTTTGTATGAAAGCAAAAATTACATTTCCTTACATCAAATCCAAAAAACTTCTAAATCACATATTTCGGTAAAAATAAAACTCCTAAAAAAACAAAGAAGAAATGACATTCAAACCACATTTAAGTCTATTGAAAAATAATTTATTTTATTCTCTCATTCAAACAGAAAAAAAAAACAACAAAGAAAAACATTATGCCAATATATATATATACTTCTTGTAAATTAAAACCATTGGAACCAGTACTCTTATCGCGTCAGATGTGCACCTAAATTAGAACCGTTACAAAATCAAGAGTGAATCAAAAGATATGTACAGGGTGTCCAAAATGTTTAGAAACTTTTAAAAGATCATTCCGGGAAAAAACTTTAACATAGGGATACAAGGTTTGTCGCGTGAGTAAAAGTAATGTTGAAATATTTTTACAGCATAAAATCACCATAGTTTATTCAACACGTGAGCCACAAATTCCACACAATATGTCCGGTCTGTACCCAGTCTGTTTTGAAATATTACATGACTAATTTTTTCGAAGACTTCTTGCTTACATTGACGCAATTTTTCCTTATTCGTTACATTGTGAAGAAACATCGTTTTGATGGAATATCACATTACGTTGTAACATTTCCAATTGTGGTAAAGCAAAATTCTGCAGCATGCCAAGGTACTCGTCTCTCGCATCAGTTGTCATTACAAAAAATAACAGACCAATGACAGTGTTATGAGTGATTGCTGTTCATATCTTCACCTTTGGACTGTCTCTAACAGGTTTGCGTGCTCTAAAAATGACTTTAAACATCGTTCTTGCATGTGCAATAAATCATGGGTCTCTACGTTACATGGTTTTCTTGGTACGAGTTTTCAAAACTGTTTCCAAAAGCCTTGAATATCCTGTATAATACGGGATCACGCACTGAGATGTATTTAGTTTTACAAACATAATACCACACGTTAGACAGCCATTTACAGCTGCTATCAATATAGAAAACGTTGATAGCACTAAAGAGCATAAATAATGATTAAATAAAATATTGCTCCTTGACTTAAAGCAAAATATAACAGGCTAACACTATATGCCTAATAGCACCGAAGCAGAATAGGTTTAATAATAATACTTTTACTATTATAATTAAACACCAAATCAATCAACCAACCAACTTAATTACGGAGATTTTTAGAAACTGAAATGTAAGCATTTCTGTGACTTCAAAAATATTTTTGTTCCTCTCTCACCTGCATATACACATAAATATGAAATATTAATGTATATATACATATCTCGACAGATGGTTTATTTTTATTATTATTTCACTTGAACAATATAAAATTACTAGTAATTCTTCTGATTGGCTAGATCCCTACACTTAGAACATTGTGTTATTAAATACTTATAATAATTTTAACAGCTGAAACTATTCCAAGTTATCAACAGCAAAAAATTTACACCAGTTACTAACTTGACTAAAAGATGTGAAATACATTTGATATTAGTAATGGCACTTAAAGAAAGTGATGTATAAAACTTCTATCTCTCTCAAGAAGACAGATATAAGACTAATGGTTTGCCATATAAAACAAACTTATATACATGTTATTTGGTCTTCATCACAAATAAAATTACTATGAGATAGCTAAGTGTTATTTTGGCACTATGTTTCAGCCTCGTTTCTTAGAGACGTCTAGATAAACAGTAACACAATATCTTAAAATTTAAAAACAAAAATTTCATTATTACGGCCTGGCATGACCAGGTGGATTAAGGCGTTCGACGCGTAATCTAAAGGTCATGGGTTCGAATCCCTGTCGCACCAAACATGTTCGCCCTTTCAGCTGTGGAGGCGTTATAACGTGACAGTCAATCCCACTATTCGTCAGTAAAAGAGTAGCCCAAGAGTTGGCGGTAAGTGGAGATGACTAGCTTCCTTCCTTCTAGCCTTACACTGCTAAATTAGAAATTGCTAGCGCAGATAGCCCTAGTGTAGCTTTGCGAAATTCGAAACAAACCAATTACATTAGTCTTATTGGGAGGAGATGACTGATGTCAAAACTATCTTATATTATTGTCGTGTTAAATAAGAACCAGTTTTTACCCCTGTTACCAAGTGCTACAAATTTTCGTTACTTTATGTTATTATGCTAGATAAGTGATAATCATTTATAACCTTGTTACCAGGATATACAAGTTTCCATTACCGTATGATTTTATTCTACTTGTAATGATAAGTATTTTTATCCTTGTTGCCAGGACATACAAGTTTCCATTACCATATAATTTTATTCTGGATGAAATGATAAGTAATTTTAACCTTGTTACCAGGACATACAAATTTTTATTACTATATGATTTTATTCTACTTAAAATGATAAGTATTTTTATTCTTCTTACCAGGAGATACAAATTCTCATTACTCTATAATATTATTCTAGGTATTTCAGAAATAATAAGCATTTTTAATCCTTCTTCTCATGAGACTCTGACATGGTATTACTATGTATATGGCTCCCCGCTAATATAGCGGTAAGTCTAGGGGTTTACAACGCTAAAGTCAGGGGTTCGATTCCCCTCGGTGGGCTCAACAGATGGCTCGATGTAGCTTTGCTGTAAGAAAAACACACACATACTATGTATATTAAATTGCTACAGCATGAAGTTAAACGTAGCTTTATCTACTGACAAAAGACTTCAACTTCGAATTTTATTATCTCAAACTTCATTCGACCTAATTTCGAATAACCCAATTACATTAGACCGATTTCAAATTCAAACAAACAAAGTACTGCGATGGCTGATTTTAGTGAGTGTTTGTTTGATTTGAATTTCGCGTAAAGCTACACGAGGTCTATCTGCGTTAGCCTTCCATAATTTAGTAGTGTAAGACTAAAGGGAAAGCATCTAGTCATCACCACCAACGCCTACTCTTGAGCTATTCTTTTACCAATGAATAGTGGTATTGACCGTCACATTGTAACGACCCTCTAGTTGAAAGGGCAAGCATGTTTGGTGTGACGTGAATTAGAAGCCGCGATCCTCGGATTACGAGTCGAATGCCTTCACTACCTGGCCATGTCGGGCCAATTTTAGTGATACACTTGAAAAATAAATTTGGTCGCTTGCAACCATTTTCCTCAAGAGTTCTTATCTGCTCTACTTAAGAATATCGCGAAGGTAACATTCTGATTTAAAAACTGACCATGAATAAAACGTTGATTTATCTTAGAGATTTGACGAAGCACTTAAAGGTGAAATCTGACCAATTACAAGCACCTTCCTGAAGAAGTGTACAGCCAAAAGATTTAAAGAATCAGCGTGGATATAAAGGCTTAATTTTTTTTAATTTAAAGTGTTAAAATTTACTAATTTGATTATTTTTTGAAATCAATTTTATATTCCATAGAAAACGATTATGTTAAAAAATCTGAAAGAAGCAAAACAAAAATGACTAGTGAAATTTCTATAATTTCATTGATTTAAATACTTTTATAAACTTAGTCAGTCATACATAAATAATGTCGCAAAAACGTAACTAAGTTTGTTTGCAAACTGTGTGAGCTCATATACTATGGTATTTTTTTTATGCTGGTTGAAATATATTCATTTACGTAAATCGGGTAAGCAACAAAGAGGTAGGGATAGCTAGAAGGGTGGCATCATATCCTTCACGTTTCTTTATACCACTTGTGAGATGGTGTTTGTTTACCAACACGACTAAAATCACGATTGGAGTTAGATTATTATCAAACTAAAATTCAAAATTTCCAAGACAATGGACGAGCGAAACACCCAGTTGACTGATGCAGTTCTTTGTTTATGCTTCTCCTAATTGGCATGCTAAAACTAACACACAAAAATACAATTGGCACTTCTGAAAAACAAAAACGTGGCTCACACTGAAACTAAGTTGGTGAGTTTTATTTTACATTCAGTGTAGACTTTTGTTTGTGTACTAATTTTGTACCAAAAATATAGTATTACATTTTGAGTGTAGGTTTGGTGTTTTTATTATTTATTTCTGTGCAAAAATAAACCTTCGATGTAACCTTAATGTCTTGAATAATATATTACAGATTTGTCCTTTTCAAAGTAATGAATCATTCATTTGTACTTTTTTACGTATTAACTGATGCTAGTTTCATGATATAAGCTTAAGAAAAGTCCTCTACATTTACAATATTTTGTTACTATCTTCTCTCAAGAATATCTCATGCTTAACTGTATAGTGTTGAAATTTACCCGAAGCAGCTTGCTTACTCGTGTATTTAGGCGAAAAGGATGCCTTCCGTTAAATTTCTGTCAATATATTTTAAATTGATAAGTATTTTGTACTGAATTATAATACATATATTAAAAACTTAGTAAGACCGTCTACACACATATTGAAAAGTAAAAACATTTGTTGTATCCAGCAACAAAATTTCTCTAATTGTTAATTTTAAGAAACTAAACGGCTTTTCTGTTCTTGTTAACTCCCTGTCAGAAAGAATGTTTATCCTTTAATAATGCTCGCTTCATCCTAGCTAATATCACTTAAAACGAATATTATGATATCGAAACAACTACTAACCCTTTTTCATTCTCTCAGAAAAGACCAATATTGGTATTATTATTATTACTAAGACAAATAATAACGCTAGTCGACGAACACCTTATTTATGTCGACATTAGAATCCTGTTTTGTTTCCATAAATTTAGTAATTTTGCATATACAGGCTCATATAATCTTTCAATTTTATGTCAAGGGCTAAGCTCATGTAGTACAATAGTTATGCAGAAATAAACTGCATTCTATATTGTGCAAGAAAGTTTAGGTCTCAATCTTTTAATATTCTGCAACATTCATAAACGAATTAATATTATTGTATGATACTGATTCTAGTAACTGCCAATTTGTTTTTATTTAAAAACTACGAATGGCAAATAGATTCCAATCGTAAGTTGAATATTGTATGTCTCAGACGTAGTTTTTTGTCAGTAGTTAATTACACGTTTTTTTTATTTTTAGCCTTGCAAGGTTTGATTGTTCACCATATCATATCGTGAAATAGACCATTCTTACAGGATAAGTCACGTTACGTGTGTGTGGAATCATAAATCGTGGCCATGAAATTCTCTGCCAGATTTCTGGTACTAATGCACTCTTAGAATTATAAAGTCAGAATTCAGTATTCAGACTGTCGTTAATTCTAAAAGTACACCTACACATGACTGCTCTTGTTTAGATGTTTTACGTATTTTTCTAGGTGTTTCTTGAATTATAAAACTTCAACTGTATCAGTTCATTTATTACGATTTGTAAGACTCAAAATACGAGTAATTCTCATAATTTTGTCAGTGCCTGTATTAAGTTATTTATTTAGACAATTACCTACATCATCAATACTAGTGATGGTAGTTCAAATCATTTTGTATTTGACGTTTGTATTCTACGTTTCCTAGATTACTTAAGCATTTTTTTCAATGAAACCACCCACTTTTATTTACTAACGGACGGTATGGTTTCATCCACCAAAAAAGTACTGATTTATCTGGGAACGTGTTCATTGTGTTTTGTTTTGTTTTTGTCTAAATTTAGCCAGGCAATGAGCACCATACTGCAACTCATAGTTCACACTAAGACTGTGTCTCTTATAACACTCCCACAGCTGAAAGTGCAGGGATATTTTGTATTATCACAGGGTTTCAAATTCATTTCACCAGCTTCGAGATCCAAAACTCTCTCAAGCAACGCATTTTAACGTGGGGAAACGTATTGTTGTAGGATTAGGCCATTTATTTTTACACTTTGATGTTTTTATTGTTCTTGGTTAAAGGGTGGTTTAATTCCCAGTGCTCGAAGAGAGATCGTAAATTTCAAGTAAGTGACGAAACAGTGGAAAAATTACCAAAATGGAAAAACGAAAAACAAATCAAAAACTTAAGTAGGAAAAAACAGAAATATCAAAAAGATAGAGACAAATAACTAGGAAAGGTATCACAAGAACGAGATATCATATTTAATGAAGAATTCCATACCCAAAAATACAAGATAGAAAATGCACATAGTTAAATTTTGAGTCATACAAAATATAAAGATTAAAACTGAAAAAAAAAGCTGTAGAAAGTATGCGGAAGGAAAATAACAATAACATCGATGAAGTACAGATATAGAATAATAACAAGATTGAATAAGTTGTATAATATGTACCGAACAATAGCAACACTACTTATTTGTTCTGCCTCCTATCGACTATTGAAGCTATGCCACTAACTACTTCAGCAAGTTACGGAATTTTCACGGTAGTTTAACAACATGGCCCAATAAAAAGCTGCATGATTATGATAGAAAAAATACACAGGAGGCAATATTTGAAATAAGTTTCTATGTGAATGGATGAGACAGAAAACAAGTTGTTGATCTTGCTGCATATTTTTAAGAATGATTCAGCTTTAACAATATTAATTAATCCTCCAATTGAAAAGAGTAATAGCTGACGATCACTGGCGACCATCTTATCAAACACATTTGAAGTGACACATCAGAAGGAAGTTTCTATTGAAACAGTCAATAGCAGAAGATAAAAAAGACAAGAACTTGGTTGAATTTCCTGAAGAAGTGGAAATATTTATCTGTTTGTTTTATCCAGATGCTTCACGTCAAGTAATTGATTCTTTATAACGTAACAAATATATAGATATCATAGTGAAAATATGCCAATTAGGCTAAGCCATAGTAGGTAAAAGAAAGTGTATAATGGATGATAGAATTTGAATCAGTTAAGGTTACAGATGAACGTCTAAATTCCACATTCAGGAATTATGAAATTTTCAGATTAAATATTGCAAAACATTAACTGCATCTGATGAAATTTTAAGATACCTCAAATAATAAATTAAAGAATTGTTGATTCAGAATGGGAGAAGTAAACTACAAGGTAGAAAGTATTTCGATTGGAACTCATACAAAGATAATATTTTCAAGCAAGGACTGCACTAAAAATTCTGTAGGAAGTGAAAATTGCTAACATACAGAAAAAGGAAAGTGCTATACATGTGGAAAACAAGAACTGTAACAAACCAGTTATTCATAATAATCCAAGGAGACAATATTATGAGGATGATGATATACTCCATCTTATCCAGTAAAAATAAGAGGTGTATCATTTAAAGAATCCAGTTCACGAACCAACGGATTTAATAATGTGAAATACTGCAAAATATTGATTAACTGGTTCTGCAGCTATCATTGTTTAATACGGTTTGGCAATGAAAACTGGAAAATTTCATTTAAAAATAAGCAACAAAAAAAAAAAGGATTGGTGGTATTCTAAGATTGCAGCAAGAGGAAAAAGTTTCGAACCACTTTCACTGTGCCAGACCTTTTAGACAACATAATATATCGGTAAATAACTTTCAGGAAGTTTACGTTTAATGTATCATTGGTTTGTTTCTTTGTTTTGTTTTATGTATAGTAGGGTTGTTCAATGCACTTCACAACACAAGAAGGGGTAAAGTTGTGTTGTATGTTTTTTGTTTGTTTGTTTGTTTTTTTGGTTAGGAAACATTGGGAAAATCACATAACAACCATAAAGCTTAATGGCCAGAATGTTCTTGAAAGTTTAAGAAACAACTTGAATCATAGAAAACAAGAGATGGGCAAACCCTAGAACACATTGTTAATTGATTAGTGAATATGTTACAGTAGTTGAGTGATTATTGGGTTAGCGAGTTTTTACTCAGTTTCTCTGTTAGCTCGAGTTCGTGAATATCGAGTTTTTTTATTTCGATAAAGAAACAGGGACGTGAAAAGTGCAACAGGAGAAAATTGGTAATTAAGTATTTCTTTAACGTTAGATGTTAAAAATGTTAGGTCTATATAAAATTTGTGCAACTATCCAAGAAGAAAATAAACATTATTATTGTTAACTGTACTGGAGTGGGCATTATTTACATAGAATAATCGAAAAATATCTAGCCTCACGACAGAAACCATTACAACAGATATTAGACTGGTACACCGAAGAAAAGTATAGCGGTTTATCCATGAAAAAAAGTCTGGTAACTTTACAGGCAAATATTGCTCTTACAAATCTTATTGGTTATAATGTATAGAGGCAGACTTAATGTTATAAGTAATGGCTAAGCCAAGATTGGTATAGAATGTAATACTTCTTCATTCTATACCGAGGAATTTTGTGCAAAACCTTACCGAGTGAATGTTATAATATAGATTAATAGAAATAGTACTGTGACCTGTTATGCGCTTAGTTAGGGTCACTGACTTGTACCGTAGGCTCAGTGAAGCTGGCCGCGACATGTCTCTTCAAGACCGCAGTGGCTAACCGCTATGCTCCGGAAGAAATTGTGTGACAGCCACAAGATAAACATTTTCTCTTTAACCTTTTGTGACACTTGTTAGTACCGAGCGTTTATTAGTAGTTCAGGCCGTATGATGGCAACTTAGACCTTCCGAGCGTCACTTCTCGCAAAGCCTACCCATTTAGCTTAGTTATTAAGTCGTTACTCGGAAAAAGCCGACCGCCCGCGACCAAATAGCCGGTTTTCTTGAGGAGAGGATCTATTAAGACTGCTGTATGACCTTGAGGTAAATGCTACATCAATTTACCTCAAGGTCTTGTGCCGTATTCGGTCTGTTTTCGACCTGATGATCTTGTTAATAAACCAGAAAAATGCAAACACGAATACAGCCGTATGAAGTTGTTGAAAGGCTTTGCTGTCTTTTTCTAAGTAAATGTATGCGTAATTTACAGTAATTGATTTGTTTATAGTGAAACCCATGATCTTAATAAACCATACATGAAAGAATGTATTTGCACAAGTGGCTATAATATCAGAAAAAAGTACAAGTAGTTGGGACCTGGTGACCTTGAGCGCCGTGATATAGGTAGTTTTCAGCTTAGAACTATACAGTCGTAGCTTACCTTGAGTTGCTATAAGCTAAGCAAGCTTTCTTCAGCTTAAAGTTGAGTACATTTTCGGTGCTAGATCGTACCGCCATTTGTTATTTCCGATCGCAAACCTTTGCATATGACGTTATTAAAATACTTAACTGTAAGAATCTTAGAACCGGATGAAAAGGCCCGCTACGTCTACAAGGAAGAGTTTTGTGTCGCCTGGATACTGTGTATAGCTACGTGGCACTACATAACCGGTAGCAACAATGAGTTGGGGCCGGGATAGGGCAGCTCGCCCTTGAAGAAAGCTCTGGGACTGGCCTTACTGCGCTCTCCGTAGACGTCTTCGCAACAGTCACGTTCTGCCCACGTACAGTTTTTGTCTATAGTGTGGAAGCGCTGAAGCAATCTTCCCAGATTAAGTTTACGGTGCGGTTCTAGTGGTCCCGACTAGATTAACTAGTGGGGTTACCATTATTTCTACTTGCGGTTTTTCATCTTAAGTAACAAGAAAATGAAGTTAACACATTTTTTTTTTCTATTCATATAATTCACGAATATTGTAACCTTAACATTCAGAAACCTCTGAGCCAAGGGGGAAGGGCCCCACTCGTACAAAAACACCTTGTATAGTTATACAAAATCTTGTTTTATTAAATAAACAGCACTAGAATTTCACTTCGAGTAGCCAAATGTTCACTGTGTATTCAAAATGTAAGTCCGCTTGTCGAATAAAAACGTATCACTTTCGTTTATAACAGCACATCAAGTACGTAAAAGATTACAATGAAATTGTGTGCACTGAAGTGCTTGCATCATAGACGAATAAACTGCTGCTGCAGTTAACAGTGCTTCCATGTGCTTTCCTTGTCTACGCCTTAAAGGGCCACACAAGTAAACTGTCTTATTGTGAGGACAACGACATCAAAATCGCTCACAAAACTTCTATTTATTAGTATATCTAGCTCTGGCCACATAGAAGGTATTCAGTGGCAAGAGTTAAGTTGGTATTCATCTATATCAGGTTCTCTTCGACCGTTCACTGTTGGATATAATGTTAAAAAAGATGGAAAGACAAGAAAACCATTTAAGTTCTCTATCGTGTTAAACAGCCACTTAGCAAAATAGCTTTAAAACAACGATAAAACAAACGTATGAGATCCAACTATAGTTTGTTTCTTGAATCTTTTTCTGGTAAAAACTGCAGTAATATTTGTTATAAACGAATTTACTGAGTGAGGTCTAAAACGAAGAGAAAATTAGTCTCTCAGTAGTAGCTTCCGTGGAGCCTCGATAGGCCTAAAAATGATAAAAAATTAACTAGTAAATGATTCTCAAAGCATTCACAATTATTACGTTTTACCACCACTTCCTTTTAACTGAAAGAGTAATTATACAAAAAACCCATGTCGTCAAAATGCATCATGTCCAACGTGTTATTTTACTTTTTTCAATGTAAAAATTTAATATTTTTTTTTACCGAATGTGTTGTTGTACGAAGGATGGACATTAATCATACGAACTAGTATATGCAAGATGACGTTTGTACTCCGTTACACCAAACATGCTCGCCCTTTCAGCTGTGGGGGTGTTATAAATTACGGTCAATCCCACTATTCGTTGGTAAAAGAGTAGCCCAAGAGTTAACGGTTGGTGGTGATAACTAGCCGCCTTCCCTCTAGTCTTACACTGCTAAATTAGGGACGGCTAGCGCCTATTGCTCTCATGTAGCTTTGCACAAAATTCAAAACAAAGCAAACCAATTAACGTTGGTAAGGTATTCTTGTTTATCGTTATTTATTTTATAAGACTAAAAGGGTTAGTTCAGATTGTCCTTCCTTCATGACATATAAAATCATTTCGAACTGTTATCAAACTACAAATAAAACAATTCATCTATCACCAATAATCACGTGACGCTGGTCTAAAAAATGTGACCAGCCGACTTACAACACTGTGATTTTTTTATCATTATATCTCTCTCAATATATCTGTGCATAAGTGTATGTTTTCAAAATATTTTGTACACTTTAAAGCTTAAGTAAAAAAATTGTGGAAGAAATGTTCGTTGTTGTTTTAAACTATTGTTTCAAAACAACGATTACATCTTTACTATACGACAGCTTTGATCAGTTTTTGAAGACAAATTATACATATATAATAGACTACCTGTAAAGTAATAGAAACGACAACTGAAACTAAAAGAACATCGGAAATTTCATTAATAAAAACCTTTAAATCTGTAAACGAAACTGAATAAATACTTGAATAGAAATAATAACTTTGAAACATTGTTCAATGAACAATGTACCGACATCCTCTGTAACCTTTCGTCTATACTATGTAAAACTAGACTCTTTCACTTGTTTAAAGTTTGTCAGTTTTCACCAGAAACAACGTTGATTAAATTGTTAGTTGTTGTGCAATCCAGAAATAAGAATAAGTTTTAAGAGCAAATACAAAGTTTAAGTTACAAAAGTTAAACAAGAGCTTCGATATTTTACGTTACTAAATATATTTAATTGTATAATATGAAGTTTTTAATCTTCTCTAAACATTATATGTGTAACATCATTCATATATATGTCTAAAACGATTACAGAAATAGGCGAACTTAAACGATAATAACATTTATGATGCCATCAAGGTGACTTAACCTGTTATATAGAGACCAATGTCTATCAAATACTTGTTTAAGCCTACTAAAACAATGGGAGTTTAATTTGTTTTTGTATCATATTAAGTTAAATATGTACGTACCTACTTTCACTTTACAGTTTTACAAATGTTTAATTTCTTATAACTTGGTTCTTTTCTCATATCACGTCTTTGTAAGGCTGATCTCTTTTTTTTTTTTCTAACTTGACTGAATTTTGTACAAGTAAAATATTTTAATCTGATTAAAATGTATGTACTACAGTTTTCAAATCATAGTCCACGAAATGTTGGTTCATGGCTGTCCTTTGTTTATTAAACGTTTTAGCCTCTTCAATGAGCAGAAAATAATAAAAACAAAAACAATAATTGTTCCATTCCATTTCTTACTATTCATTTGTCTTAATCTAAAGTAAATAAAAAATTGCTGGTTTTACTGTGATGAAAAGGTGTTTTTATCTATTAAAAAACATAAAAATTGTGGCACTAAACATTTGGAACAGCTGTGGAAATACCACAGATTTGGCCAAACGTTTAGTCTTATGTATATAGTCATGGTAGTGCGAACCTAATTTCTGGGCTGGAGTCACTAAATATTACTTGAAAGCTAATAGCAGCTTCACTTGTGACAACCAACGTGTAAATTCAGAAACTATTTATATCAATACTGGATAAAAAAATAGTATAGTATTCTATGTCCTATATATGATTTACGTTCATTACTTTTGCAAATTACCACCAAATAAGCCATGAACAGCACATTGTTATTCAAAAATCATGACACCAAGAACAACAGCAATGAAATGATGATTAAAACAAAATGCTCAAAATATTACTCAGTAAACTATCCTACTGTTTGGGAAATTTGACCCTTAGCATCACGGGTCGTCATAAGGAAAATACTTGAAGATAATATAAAGATTCATAACTCCCTTGTAAGGTACTAAAACAGAAGCTTTGAATATGATATTTCTTCATTAAGCTGTCTTCCTACCAAAAATAAAATATTAATTATTAATAACCTTGTTCACAAAGCTGCCTGTCTTTCGGTAAAATAATTCTATACCTGAAAAATTGTCCATAAAATAAATGCCTGATTATCTGAACATGCTACAATCATGCAGTACACTATGCCTGAGAAGAAAACATGGGATTCCATGTGAAAAAAATAGTGAAAGAAACAATTATCTGAAGTTAAAAAAAATCTCTCCAGTTCAAATATACAAAAACAAATTATATTAGGGAAAGATATGCGCACGATAAACACGGGAAATGCAAAATAATTATAGGTGTTTTCTTTTTTTCTAATTCAGGTTGCTATTTAACTTATTTATACTTCAATATCGTTGTAAAAATGACACAATTCCTTGTTCTATGTTTGATTATTGAAAAATTCCTTTAAAAACATACCAAAAAAAATTGATGGAGGAACGAAACACGTTAAACATCAAACAGGGACAAAAATAATTATACTTGTTTTTGCCTACAAATTTGTCATATCCACTTTAATATCATTGGAAAAAACAACACAATCCGAAACGAAACCAGATTAAACATCTTGTAGTTGTTACGCTTCCTAAACTTATCAGATGAATATCATTCTAATGATACTTGTGATTGTTGAAACTTTGAAGAGCTATTAGAAAACGTAGCCTACTCATAACAATGTAAAAGATTTAAAAGTATATAAGTACTCATGAAAACGTCACTTACTGTAAAGACACACACACGAAAATGTGGAGATTTCGTTACTTGAGTTAAGAGGTAACACAGCCAATTAAGATCTGTTTGTATATCATTTAAGCACTAATGCCTTCTGCTCAGTGTGTCAGAGCCTATGTTACTAAAGATTACAGTTACTATTGGTTTGAAATTTACTATTGCTTTAAGAAAAGTCTTTAAAAAGAAAAATAATTTAACAGTCCAAACACAACTAATTTTCCTAAAGATAACAAATGTTACACACACATACGCACCTAGAAAATCGCTTAACGTAACTTTTCTCTTGCTTCATTAAACAGCGCATTTGATACTTTCTTATCCTTTTAATTATAGCTATATATTGTGTACTGTTATGAGTACTTAACAGTTTCAAAATTACTTAAGACACAAATACAAAACATTAATGCTGAGAATAACGTTCTGATCATAGAAATGAAATTTTCCTTTATAAAAAGAGCAAAAACAAAACAGCACACAAATCAAAGAAGCAAAATTTTCCCTTTTAAAGAAAACAACGTCCTCCAAAATCAGTATATCATAGAAACATTTTTTCATCAAAAAGAAGACATCATTTAACAACAACAACAAAAACTGATTCTTCACAAATACACAATATTTTTCGCATGACTATCGATAACACACGACCTTTCTCTGGCATAATGTTAATCCTATACTACATGTATATTTACGCAAGATATACACCTATAGACAACAACAAAAGATTGTACTTGTTGTAGAGATTAACTATGAGTGTTTTCGAATTTTACAAGACCTACCTATAACACATAAAACAGTTACACGGTTACATGTTAAAACTAACAGAAAAAATGAAACAACTGTAACACATTTAAAGTCCATTATTTATTGGAAAGAATCATGACTAAACTGCACACAATGGTGTAGGAGAAGAAATGTGTATATATAAAACAAATAAATTCAGATAATACAGATGTGTAATTTCGTGTCAAAATACATCAACCTTGTTCAAAATTACAATTTTAAACTTCTTAATTGCGTCAATAGCAATCGCTGAGCAAATGAACTAAGTAGAGTCTGTCTTACGTTGCACATCAGTAAAAGTACGTTACTTAACACTTTTAATCTACGTAAGTGTTACTCGTGTGTGTAAAAGGGAAAGACGACTGCATGCTTGCTTAAATTATGAAACTTGAAGCAAAATCTAACTTTGTCTTGTCAAAGAACACATCGATCAGTAAAGTGAGATTCAAATACCAGAGCTCGAGATTCGTTTGCTGTGTGATGTATGCCACTGTCTCCTGTCATATGAGCGAAGTTACGATTTCAAACTCGAGGACTCGCACTAAGTATAAGAATATTATCTCTCTAAACACAGACAACAACTGAACATAACCATAATTAATTATTTTATCTATAATACCCTTCGTCTTGTTTTAACAGTTTATATTTATTTCAGTTAATATCATACTAGACCAGAACTGCTAAGCCTGTTGTACCTGTACGCTTGCATAACACAAGTACCTGATCTGGAATCCATGCATGTGTTGGATAACCGTGTTAGCAAATTCGTTAATAAATAACATTAAAAACAACAATACAGTATTTATTTCAATTCTGTAATTAATTTGTTTTTCTGAATATAAAACTCTATGTTATTTTAATTAGTACAGCATTTTATCGAACTATGGGTCACTGCCTCTGAGTTAATGCATAGATTCTAAATACTGTACACTTTGTAACGTTACGCCAATTGGAAAAATACGAATATGACGTCTTTGGACTTATTTTAAAATATTTAAGATGTTATGACCAAATATACACATGTATTGCTTTTTTTTTTCCTATAAGCTCGAAAAGGTTTTACTGTGATAGTGAATTGAATGATTTTGCAAAGTATACTATTTCATTATAACTTGCTCACACCCACCCATCACACCGTCCTCAATTTTCAGTTACCCTCAATATAAACTGCCAAAAATATGTATCAAGTGAAAAATTTGCTATAAAAAAAGTGTTAGAAAATATTCTATAACACTTCTTACCTCAAGAATTGTTAAACAAGTAACTCGAATACATGTTTAAAAATGTACGAAATGTAAGCCTTTTATCTACTTAATAAAATAAAAAGATGCCGATTTTAGCTACAAGTATCTATGATGTGAATCATAATGTTTCATTGAAGATTTCGTATATAACTAATGTTTTCTGAAAGTTCTGAATAATAAAAGAGAGTAAACTGGTACCGTGAAATGCTTCATGATAAATAAGAGTTCCCGGATCTAACCAAAGATGTAAAAATTGTGTAAGATGATGACAGGTAACGAGAAATGTGAACGATTACGAAAAGCTTTTGACCATAACATTATTTTAAAGAAAAAACATTAGCATACAATGAAAGCCTAAACTAGACAATGTAACAATTGGGAAAACAACAACAACAACACATAAATCTAAAATAAGTTATTATTTGTGTTTGATGTAGGAAATTCAAAAGTTATAGAGGAAATAAAATAACCTATTCCATATTTCAAATACGTGAGAGCTTAAAAAAGATAAAACAAAATCTGATGTGTTGGCGACTCGATATGAAGTAATTGAAAAATGTTTGTTTAAAGTCCAAAATACAGAGGAGAATATATGCGTAATAATATAAATAATATGAATCCTAGAAGCCACATACGTTTGACACCTATAAGACGGAAAGTAAAGCTAACTATGATAAGCAGGATATATTTTATCTGTCACTTAGGCCGATTAGGTTTTGTTTTGAATTTGCATTTTGAACTATCATTCAAAAATTAAATCTAAAAGCGTACATACACGAACTTATAAATTCTAGGGGTTATCTGTAATTCGTTTTTAACCGTATTGATGCCATAAAACCTTTAATTCGAAGACATAACTTATCAAGTAAAGTAGATTTAAAGTTAATGTATTTTATTTTGTTGTTGTTTTTTTTAATGTACAACAACTGGGTATATTTTACATCGTGGAGATATATAAACATTTATTGTATGCGTAAAAGAAAGACTCCGTTATTTTTCGTAGACATTTTCCTAAGATGTACATATAACTACGACATCATTGGTATCTAATATCGCTGAAGTGAAAGTAAACTGACTAAAAACTAGGTTTCTGTCATCTAAAAAAAATGCACCTAGAATACTTGGATTAAACTTATAATTGTGCCAAACAAAAAATTTCTGCCTACTACAGTAAAATTATATGATATACAATTTCACACAACACAAACAATAGTTTTATGAAACAAATATAGGAATTAATAAAAACTTTAGCATACAAAGCTCAGTGTGAATGTTCACGAAAACGAAAGTCAGAATACAGATTTTGTATTACTAAAATACATATATTCTTCACACAATAACAAATATCTTAGAAATAAAACTATTCCTATGCTGTATCAATAAATAGCCAGAATAACAATAATGATAATACACTAGATAGAGCCTACAGTAGATGTATATATACTGCAAGGCATTAGAAAATTATAAATACTTTACAAGTAAACTCTTGTTAAAGAAATCTTAAAAGATGGACCTTCTTAGTTATTAAGGTACAATACATAAATATATACCACAGAAGAACTAATCACGTAATGATATACTACAATATACAATCTATAATAAATTAACATAACAAAAGGCACAACGCTGCATTATATGAATTTTGGACAAGACACAGTCTATTTTAGTGTAATCAATTACAAATTTCAGCGTACTAGTCGTAAATTTGCTTCATATCATCATGAAATAAGTTATTATACTAATACATAACTTAAAATGGATATTGTTCTACTAAACCCAATATAAATTCGATATTATATTGGAAGCCATAACATGTATGACATGAAACTACTGATAAAGAAAAAAAACACACAATATATACATATATATATACACTACAATATAAGAATCTACGATGAAAGCAAATATGATACGATACAATCTACTAATCACTAACACTCTATAAGACGTATATTGGGATGTACCACAGCACACAAACTTACAATATTATAAAACATACTATGATATTGTCAATATACATTACGACACAACTTAAATTTCTTCAGTATGCTAAAACACCTGTGTATATGATATAAGACACCACATAAATTACATTTAAGTCGAATTTTAAAAATACAACTCAATCCTCGCGCCTTTCTTCTTCCTTTTCCCTTGAATAAAACATTCCCATCTGTAAATACAGCAATAAGCAACAAGGCCCAAAATAACAAACATATATTTGGTAGAATCCAACACATAAACATGAATATGATATTCATATACACAATACACAAAGTGAAGGAATAACCCACAAGTCTCAATATACTACTTATAAACTTACTAAGACATGGCACGGAAAAACACAACTTATGATATATAAAAGTGATACAAAACACAACGTATGATATATAAACGTGATACAAAACACAACTTATAATACGTGTATACGTTACCAAATATCATCTACAAAAGAAATCAACCGATAAATGAGGAATTTCTTACATTAAAAAATTACAATTCATGAATACTATGTAACACATAAATCTTGAGAACAGGAGTATTCTACAAGGTTATATCCAGTATAATAAATTACAACACATAGTAAACAATACGTGAATGAAGTACAAGATGCAGTCCACAATACATGAACATGATATCTAGAAGGTAACTTACAGTACATGCACATAATGCACCACAGAATTCATGGATATACAATAAATACACAAGTAATCCTCTCAAACCAATCAAAAATACAAAATCTTTTAATAATTCATAATAACTGAGAACATAAGAATACAAAATTAGCGCTGCATGCACATACTGCAATACCTAAATCAATTTATACTTAACCAACAGATATATACTTAAAGCTGTAACCAACAATAATGAAATATATTACAAACTACAATGTTTAACATATAAAAATTGTATATTTCAGAACAACTAATACACAAATATACTTGTAGTTAAGAACAATACATGAATTTAAAATAAGACAGCATACAATAAAGGAATATTCTACAAACTACAATGTTCAACATATTAAAATTATACAGTTCACAACAACTAAAACAAATATATAATTTTAGTTAAGAATAATACATGAATCTAAGATAACACACAACATTCTGTAAACTAATATTCTCCCCTCGGTGGGCTGAGCAGATAGCCTTTGTGGCTTTGCTAAAAGAAAACACACACACACTAATATTCTACAATATTATTTCCAGTGATTGAATACGCTATAAAACTATCTTTAAAATTTGAATATTTTATTGACACAAGCTCAATAAGTGAATATACAATAAGGTACTACCTTTTAATACATGAAGAATCACAATCTAGCCTTTTGTAACTTAATACACAAATACATTTCAAAATAACCTGCATTACCCAATTATACTGCAAAATAATGTAAAATACACGAATGTACTACATTACACAAACCACGACACTGAAATATACGAAAAAACATCCTTCTAGTTATACATTTAGTGCACCTCAACATAAAACTCATTCGTATACCACAATACACAATGTAAAATATATTATGCATCAAGCGAAGTAACAACAATGTATAGATAATCTGCCAGCTGCAATCTATTACATATACATAATAAAAGATATACATATATATATACACTACCTGACTATACTGCAAGTTACAGCACTGACTGTATAAATATTACTCAAGAAATAACATTTACTACATAAATGAATTCAAAGACATAACTTGCAATACATATGATACAAGGTACAATATATAACAATCCTAAATTACTTAAATATTGTACAAAATACGATGTATAATACACAGATCCTGAAAAAATACAAGAGTATCCAACCATTGAAACAATGGGCTTCAATCTTTGTAAGAACGTAAATCTTGAAGTTTATTTAATTAGATACACTCAATACGGCACTGATATTTGTTTTCGGTCTAATCAGGCAAACTGCTCTGATCGGAAGTTCGTATTAATTATGTTGCATCAATAAACTACAATACAGAACACAGCAAATAGAAATTTACACAAGTTCAACCTGCACTACATGGGTTTAACAGGACATAGCCTAATAGGCAAACCAAAAATATGCTACTACATTAAATGACAAGACCTACAGTACATTAATATATTAAAATATTTAAACTGCATTACATATAACTAATCAATTATAAATTTACTGCAAGTTAATCTTGACATTATGAATGATCTATAATTCACTACAAGTAATACATGAACAAACAATAACAAATTCACAATACATAAATGCACTACTTAACATAACATGGTATAAGCGAATACGTAATAAAACACAACAGACCATAGGTGACTAAGTACACTGCATGACACGTTTATATTACATGAATATACTAAAAGGCATAATATATAACGTAACAGTATATTACAAGACACAATATACAAATTATAAATTTACAGCATTAAATATCTAATATATAACATAGCATATAATAGATAAATATATACTACAGATCAAAAAATAAATTAATAAAGTATGGCGCACAACCCTTAATACAAGAATATACACAAGACACAACATACGATATGTGAATATACTACATGGCAATCTACAATGTATGACTATACTAGCCCCCCGATAGTGCAGCGGTATGTCTTCGGATTTACAACGCTAAAATCAGGGGTTCGATTCCCCTTGGTGGGCTCAGCAGATAGCCCGATGTGGCTTTGCTATAAGAAAAACACAAAAACATATTACTATACTAGTAGATGCAAATCTATAATGCACGAGTGTACTATACATTTCTCACTTTATTGCCGCAAAAATGTAGAACTCTAACCCGATTTACAAAACTGTCAGAGAAGAACAGCAAACATAATGTTCCGACAAAGTAAGTAGAAAATTACCACAGATAAGCAACAACAAACGTGTTACCAGAATCTGTTTCTTTTTTGACGTCAGAGCTATTCGTTGTAAAGAGAATACATTTTGTAGCGCGAATAAATTCATTTTTCAATATTTAAAACAAATCCCTTATATTACCATTCTACTATTATGCGTTTCTAACAGTATTTCGAACAAGCTTTTTATGTTATCGTTCTAGATTCTGCATTTCTGTCACTATTTAAAACAAATCCGTTATATTATCGTTCTAGTGTTATAAATTTCTAATAGTATTTGGAACGAACTCGTTATGTTATCATTTTGATTCTGCATTTCTGTCAGTATTTAAAACAAATCTGTTACATTACCATTCTAGTGTTATGAATTTCTAACAGTATTTAGAACAAACTCGTTATGTTTTCATTATAATTTATGCAGTTCCGTGCTCAGTTTAAATACTCACAGATATGGAAGTAACAAACAAAGAACATTTTTCTCAACTACAACTCCGTCTTTCTAACAATATTATTAGTATGTTTGTTTTCAACACTTTCAACAGCAAAACTATTAAGTTCATTACCTCTTCACAAGCAGAACAAGTTGATAACTTTCGACATTCTAGAGATAGAGCTAAAACTAGGACTTGGCTTTTCAACAATGAAATGAAATCACGTTTAAAAATCTGACGTATTATATTCAAATTTTAGAACTAAAACTGTGATCTCTTGAAAACACACTTTTAACAAGTACATCTATGCTTCTAGAAAAATAAAATTAATCTCTAAACAATATGTTAAAAGATCTGTACAATATCGCCCGTCTGCACTACCATCAGTTCTTTTTGTGCTGTACTTTTAACAATCGTAATGGGAAAAATCTGCATGCAAGACATTATTTGTATAGTATGTGTGCTAGCCCCAGGTAAATTAAGTTGTTCTTTGCTTCTTGTTGTTTTTCCTTAACAGTCGGTGCTCTCAAACAATGTTTGCACTATTCATTTCATGTTAGTTACGCCCCTCTCTTCCTTTTTTTTTTTTTCAGCCTTGTCATCCGGTCCTGTTTAAGATACTATGGTACTATCATTTCATTTCTTTCAAGTACTTTTCGACCTTGGCAGTTTCATCCTGTTCTGAAACAGTCTCGTATTGTATCAATCATTGCCTCTTCTTCTTCTTGACCTTGACAGATTATTTCTGTTCTGAAGTAATGTGGTATTGTTGTCTCATGTTGTTCATTCCCTCTACTGCTTATTACGTCGGACAGCACAGTACTGTTCTGAAGTAATGTGGTACTGTTGTCTCATGTTGTTCATTCCCTCTCCTTCTTCTTACGTTTAACATCTTAATACTGTTCTGAAGTAATGTGGTACTGTTGTCTCATGTTGTTCGTTTCTTCTCCTTCTTCTTACGTTTAACAGCTTAATACTGTTCTGAATTAATGTGGTACTGTTGTCTTATGTGTTCTTTTTCTGATGCTTCTTGAGCTTAGCAGCTTGATACTAATTTGAACAATGTGGTACATTATATTTTTCATGTTGTTCAATCCCGCTCCTGCTTCTTCACTACGACAGCTTGCTACTGTACTGAAATAGTGTGGTGCTATTGTATCCTGTTGCTCTCCTGCTTCTTGATATTGACAGCCTGGTAATGTTATGAAGTAATGTGGTACTATCGTATCATGCCAGCCTTTCCCTTCTCCTCTTCTTGACCTTTCCAGCCTGATCCTGTTTTGAGACAGTATGACACTATCACTTTGTATCACCCATTACCTTTTCTTCGTCTTGGACTTGACAATCTGGTCATTCTCTGAGACAGTGTGGTAATATCCTATCATCTTAGTTATATTCACACCTCATGTTCCCGTCTCGGCCTATTAATGAACGTTTCAAAGATCTCATTTTCTCCTTTCAGAAAGTGACAAGCACGTTTCTAGTTGAATAACTGCTAATCTGTAGTCTGTTCAAATACTACACAAAATCCTAATAAACGCTCTTCAGACACACTATGTAGTTAGACAAGCTGTTTATTACGGTGTCTTTTCTTGGAATGGCATGGTTGTTCGTTCGGTAACCAGTTTACGGCTGTCAAAATCGATGAACATTTTTAGGAGCATTCACTGTTACTCTTAAGATATTTAATTTGAGGTAAACAGTTACGTAAAAATTGTTTCTGTACAAGATTTATCTTGTAACATATATAGAATTTGAAAAGTTTTTTTAAACCTATTATTACCAAAATAATCGAAATATTAATTGGTATAATTACACTGCTATTCCTCAAACACGTGAATCAGTACAAATTACTTGTGATAAGTAACAGAGATTCCAAAAACCATATGGCAAGTCTTCTATAGTTATATTTTTATTGCTTAATCATAGATAAATTATCATGCATTTACTTTCGTTAAATGAGTGTATTTCAAACTTTAAAGTACTAAGAGAATCGGTCTAGACTTCACGATGATGACAAAAATAATGTACAGTGTGTAGTGTCAAAAGCATCCGAAAGATTTGAACTGAGGAATGTTCGTGCACGTGGTACTATACTTACCCTCTCTCCTAACAGAATGGACTGGGTATGCGTTCCGGTAGACGTACGTCGTGTTTCGTGTCTACTGACGGGTCCAGCAGTAGTTTTTGTAATTACGATTGAATGGCATGACTTGACCGCTTATTTTACAGTAGATTTATTTTCCGAATTCATTAACTCTGAACACAGGCGTTTACTGTATTTCCTACATCGTATTACGTTCAGTGTTGCAATATTTTGTTAGCATGTGACACAACTGTAGAAACACCCCATCACTCAATGTACTAATGGCACACACGTAAACTATTTGTAGTCTGATGCACGGCCACCGTGGTATACACATTTGAATTTAGTGATAATGTTTTGGCTCATTTTCCAACGTTATCATCTCATCTATGACATATTTTATAAAACTCGCATTAAAACTGGCGCTAAAACTAGGACAAGTAGTTTAAATAAGAAATTGCCTAATTCGACCATGATTAGGGAAAAATAATTACTTTACAGTAATGACATCACACGATGAATAATGACTGTTTTACCATCGCATGTTCTTAAACAAAAATATTTTAATAACATCAGACAAAAATGTATTAATACGCTTGCTCTCCCAATCTGATCCAACTTCTCATCATATACTTTCAACTTAACAAAACACATTTTGTAACAACTGTGAAGATTTACAACAAAACGACTACATCTTAAATTAAAAGTCAATATTTGAGTGTGTATTGCGGTGACGCAAATACAGATATAAAGTCGTGTACTTTTTGCGATAATGTTTAACACAACAAAAGTTGGTTGCTAATGCTGTGCATATCTGCTAAACGAATGACAACAAGCAAAAATGTATTTTAATGTCCATTTTCGAGTAAGCGATATCGTAACCCGAAGTGAGATAAATTATGGTACTCGTTCCAATCAAGTATCAGAGCTTCTGTTTTGTTTTGTTTTTAATTTCTTGCAAAGCTACTCAAGGGCTATCTGCACTAGCCGTCCCTAATTTAGCAGTGTAAGTCCAGAGGGAAGGCAGCTAGTCATCACCACCCACCGCCAACTCTTAGGCTACTTTTTTACCAATGAATAGTGGGACTGACCGTCACAATATAATGACCCCCACGGCTGAAAGGGCGAGCATTTTTGACGCGACGGGGATGCGAACCCGCGACCCTCAGATTACGAGTCGCACGCCTGAACCCACCTGGCCATATCGGGCCCAGCCAGAGCTTCTGATAGCACTAAACGTCTCGAACTGGTTCTAAAATCATTAATTGCTTAAGCATTATTATTATTTGCATCACTAGCATACTAGGAATCTGGCTTCTTTTGTGTTTTTTTTAACTCAGAAATTTGTCCTATTTTAGCAATAAAATTATTTTCTATTTTGATTTCTCAAAATTACTATAAAGACAATAAAACATTAACATACGTTTCTGCGAATGATCCGTGCATGTCTAATGCCAGTGAGCCTAGAGTAATAATGGAGAAATGTAGTTTCTAAGAATTTTTAATTTAAGCACAAGAAATCACATAATTTACTGCACTGATAAAACAAGTTTAACGAGTAATATTGTCTTCTAGTCAGGAACTGAAAACAAATTAAAACACTGAGAGCATAAAGAAGTAATTAAATGGTAACGCGATATTTTAGTAGAATAAACTTGTATATAAATATTTTTACTTAATAATTCAATAGTGATTTCCTATTTATGTTTAACGAAAGAGTTCTAGCTCGGATACAAGAGCCCGATGTGGCTCTGCTACAAGAAAAACACACACTTTAACCCAGATTAGAACTTACAGCTAGAACGATATGCATTAATAAAAGAGAAATGACACACATAAACATTCACTTGCAAACAAACATTCATACTAGATGAATCAACACTGATAGATTATTCATTAAAATTCTACTATTTCAATGTAATGAGTATAATATATATTACCTTGTACTAAAATAATGTACATTAGTAAAAAATACACTAATCTAACAAGCAATTAATGTACATCAACGTTCAGAACATACTAGAAGAATGTATATTAACAAATAAAATATTAAGTTCATACAGAAAAGAATTACATAAAATAAAAGATACTAAAAGATGCTAAAACATTTTCCATCGATAACTAAAGCTTTAAATTAATACTAAAAAGAAATTTCATAAATAAACAATAATCTACTTGGGACCAACAAGCAATTCACACGAAAAGTCTTTATAAGTAAATAAACAAGATACTGAACTTACAACAGAGAAATGTACACCAGTGAAAGAAAAATACTAAAACTGTACTGGAAGAACGTGGAACAGTATACAAACATTAAACTTGTACTATAATAATATATAACAGTAGATAAAGTATTAACATTTTTCGTGGAAAAATGTACAACAGTAGAAAAGCAAACAATACATTAAACCTGTGCTATAATACAATACATTAAACCTGTACTATAATAATATATAACAGTAGATAGAGCATTAACATTTTTCCTGGAAAAATGTACAACAGTAGAAAAGCAAACAATACATTAAACCTGTGCTATAATACAATACATTAAACCTGTAATTAAAAAGTGTATGCGAACAGAAGTAAAAGTTAGTTCAGAATGTTTCAACTTCCATTTAATGAAATGAAATCTGTAAAATAGTAAGTGAAGTAATAAAAGTAGGATATAAAAACTTCCTTTAATCGTACAGTTAGTAACCAAACTACAAAATACTTAAAACTCTATATGATAAATCATTAGAAATGTGAACATGTTTTTCTAATAGAGAACTTTTTCTTCCATTCAAGCTTTGCGAGAAGTTTCACATGTGACACATATTCCTAGGTATTTACGCGCCATCCGCTCTGAATAGTCTAAGCCTAGGTCGATAGTAACGATAACCAGACAGTAACTGAAGTTTACTTCAGCAAGCAAGTACACTTTCATGAGACTTCCATTTCTTTCTTTTTTGCATAACCTTGACTTTTCAATAATAATTTATGTGGGCATATTAATTTCACCAGGGGGAGTTCATCCATTAAAATTGTAAATGTTACGCGGCAATAATTTTACTGACTTTGTTAAAAAACATACACATTTATTTCAAATAAAGTAAAATATATAGATGTTATATTATGAAAATATACGTAAATGCTGTATTCATAAGAAGCCTGTTGCTGTACTGTACAGACCAAAACTAATTGCCACGCGTAAACGTAGATGTAAACTAATCTAGTTAAGTGGAGACATAAGAGGGTCGAAAAGGTGTGTGGTAACAGCGTTCTCATGAATGACCATATTTTGTAAGCCTGAAGTAGGAAAGAAATGAGTGTCACTCATAAAAAAATTTCATTAATAAACACAAAAAGCGAATATCCTTAATTTTCTTCCAATGTCAAACGAATATCAACACAAAATATCTTGAGTGCATTTCCACTTAACTTACTTTTGGTTATTTTTTCTTGCATGGGTATATGTTTCTTGAATTAGTAAAATAGTCTAGAAACAAACAGTAAAGTGTGATAAAAGTCCAGCCAGCTGTTTCTATACTGTAGGAAGGGCGCTTAAAAACATATGTATAATTACAACAACAAAACTCAAAATAAAATGACATCCTGTCGTCATTCAGTTTTTGTGATTCCAAAGCAAAAGTTCTTTGAAGTTTTTTAACGTTGTTGAAACAGACATGGATGTTCTTGGAATGTTGTAAGTAACGGTAGAGTTTGAACAAGCAACGAACGAGATCACAATCAGTTTCCCCTTGCGAAATTACAAGATAATTTTTTTTGCCCTGTGAAGATGGAAATATTGGAAATATTTTTAAGAACTTATGAGTGAAAATAATGAATGATGTACAACAATATGTCAACTACACTATATCTGCTATAACCGGTTATGACGAGTGTTTTTTGTGCACATCTAAATTGGATGTTAAATCACTGGCTGATTAATTTTGCTTTCACGCTGATGTCGTAAAAATAAATAGGTTCCTATACCACTAAACATTTTGGCGCAATAAATTTAGTGTTTGCAGCAAACTTTGAAAAATGATTATTCTTTAAAGTGTTACAGCAGACGCGAAAAATGTTTTCGTCATCATATTGAAAACAACGTATATTAAAAGCGGTGCTAAACATTTTTTAGTTCTTTTTATTATTTATGTTTTTGAGAATACAGAAACAATCGCATTTAAACTTGATTCAGATAAGATCTGACAGGAACGAAAAACCTGATCCATGTATTGTTTCAAAGTCCGTTCAACCTTTCTGTATTGTTGTCCTCTGAGAAGCAGGTGGAACTGGATTGTTAAGGAAGTCTATAATGTCGTTATCGTTTCGTCATTTGAAACTCTGTAGAAAAATCCCGACTCATAATTAATTTAAACAATGAGTGAGAAAAAACTGAATAGTAACCTGTTGGTTTATTTATTTTGAGTATTTGCACAGAACTATACAAAAACTATCTGCGCCAATCGTCTTTAATTTTGAGCTGATAGACTAGAGAACAAGCTACCCACCACCAGAGAGTGAGTTACTCTAATCGAACAGTGGGATTTGACCTTGGCTTTTATAACGCTCTTACAGTTTTAGTGTAGAAAACAATTGCATGGCAACGGGACGTGAGCCTTGGACCCTTGGAATTATTGTTCGGCACGTTAATCACCTGAACACACCTGGGCTTAATTAATATAGCCTTACCTTTGGCCCGTAAATGATGCCTGTATCATTATTTTGTATATTGTTTATCATAATACCTCAGAATAATTTACTAATACTAAAATTCATTTAGCATTTTCAGAATGTGTTAAAATTTGGGTTTAACTCTTCTCCTCATCGTGGTAAAAAATAATTCACAAAAGTTCTAGCATAGTAAAATGGGGTTTCTTTTATCGCTGTTACACTCACACTGAAAAACAAACAAGTAAAGGCAATAATATATTCAATAAAGTGAGTCATTAACTGCAAGACTGCCTTCCAGAGTTGGATGCGTTTTGAGGAGATTTCACAAATTGTTTGTCATTAATAAGAAATTAAAATCAAGATCCAACATTAAAATGCCAGCGTTATTACTTTTAGTTCTATCCTGCTGTTGTTGTGTCAGTGTTTGTTTGTTGTTGTTTTCAAATTTACGCCATACAAGCAGGTACTTTCGTTGTGTTAATGCTGTTTAAAATGATTAGTTTCAACTTTCCACGTGGAAAACGACAACATTACTCAGTTCATAGAGAGCTGCAAATTACACTTTCGCTTAAATTGTGAATAGAATTCATGAGTTTTGCATGAATATCGTTTGTCATTCAGTAGTATATGTTCCTAGTGCCCCCCCCCCGCTAGTACAGCGGTATGTCTACGAATTTACAACGCTAAAATCAGGGGTTTGATTCTCCTCGGTGGGCTCAGCAGATAGCCCGATGTGGCTTTGCTATAAGAAAACATACACATGTTCCTAGTTATAAAAATTCTCAAAGAACACAAATTAAAAACTTAAAAAACATAATTTCCTGAGCTTGAAGAACTTGACCTTTAAATTACGTCACACCAGCACTCTATCAGTTTGACTTGTTAGAAACATATAAATATATATATAACTTTTTGTTTTGTTTTTTGTTTTGAGTTTCACGCAAACCTACTCGAGACCTATCTGCGCTAGTCGTCCCTAATTTAGCAGTGTAAGACTAGAGGGAAGGCAGCTAGTCATTACCACCCACCGCCAACCCTTGGGCTACTCTTTTTATTCTAGTCTTACAGTGCAAAATTAGGAACAGCTAGCGCAGATAGTCTTCGTGTAGCGAAATTCAAAACAAGCAAACACAAAGTTTTATGTTTAGGAAAGAATACATCCAAGTTAGACACAGTGTCTAAATTTTACATCATGTATCTTAACACCTATATTTTCATCGCTATTCAGATTCGTGAAAGTATACGTACTGCCACATCTTGTATCACAACACCCTAAGTTTGATAGAAATATAACTTATATATGCCTAGATCTGAACATATTCAAAAATAAAAGTACTTCAACACGTCCATGATGTCTTAGTTTGTTTTATTATTAGAACGAAAGTCAATGGTCGTGGCTAATCTAGTTAAAACATTTAAAATAATTATAGGTAAAGAAGAACAAAACGGAATAGGCTATAGTTCTAGAAATAGTTAAGTGAAATAGTATGTATATGGTAAAAATCTAGTTTAATTTAAGGGTTTTGACATCAACCTATCGAGATGAGATCGAATACTTCAAATATTTATACTTCTTAAAGACGAGTAATGGTACGGGTGAGGTTTCATTAATTTAGTTTCAAAATTCCTAAATACTAATTCGTGTGAGTTTTAAAGTGTTGTTCAGGTAATGGTGAGTGACTATAATATTTGCAGTTCTATTTATTATTTGTAAATACTTCCTATTATGATTATCGATTATTCTAATTATATCATTAAAAAACATGAAAAAATAACTGAATAAAAATAACTTAAGCTAAAATACCAAACAAAATTTCACAAAAGCAAGGTATTTATTTTAAGAAGTATAGCTTTAGTGTGAATTGTAACAGAGATAAGAAAGTTTTTTTTCTTTCGTAAACCTTTCAGATGTAAGATAAGTAGGAGAGCAGTGACTCTGACTGCTTTTCTATGAGTGGACACACAGAAGACACTCAATCTTTATTTACTAATCGGAGTTCGATTCTGTTCAGTAGACAAACTGCAGACAGCCTGTAATGTATAGCTTTGCATTAAACAATTAACCAGCACCCCAGTGACACAGCGGCATGTCTGCGGACTTACAACGCTATAATCCGGGTTTCAATACCAGTGGTTGGCACAGATATCTCATTGTGTTGCCTTATGCTTAATTACAAACAACAAAACAAACAACCATGACTCCATCTTCTGGCAGTATTTTCAAATACAAATAGATGACATCTACTGAAGGATCTATTAGCAGGTCAGCAGGTTTAGTAAAAGCGTAAAATTACATGAAATGCAAATCATCTACAGCCATACTGAATAATGGTAAATAAGTTTCAGTTCAAAATTCTATTTCATTTTGTCTCTAGTTAATGCAAAAAGTATCTAAAAAAATATATCAAATCACCCTCGAATCAGAAGTTCAAGATGATAAGTTTAATTAAAGATCAAAAAACGTTCAACTTCTGAAGGATGTGATGAAAACATTCAGGAACCAGTACTTGAACATGTGTAGAAAACTCACACTTCACAATTTTAACTAAACTTCAAGAACCAGTACTTGAACATTTGTAGAAAACTCACATTCCACACTATTAACTAAACTAAATTATGTATAATCTCCTTTTACGTATTAGTGAAAGATATAGAAATGATCTTCAGTGTGGCATCACTTGTTCTAGGATCAATAACAAATACTTGCATAAAAATATTATTTGAAAAATAAAACATAGCATTATCAATTATATTATAGTATCCACTAAAGTATTTCGACATAGATTGTTAAGTTTAGATTAAACATGAGATATGTATATTAATTACAAAGAATAACACCGATCATGTTCGATTGTGTTACAACGGTAAAAATTACTTAATGTGTCAATATAATAAATTAAAGAAAGTATAAATTATGACCTTTCTCATCAGTGACCTTTTAATTTCTCTTTATATATTTTCAATCATATTCGAAAGTTTAAATTTCGTCTCTAGTATTACGTTATTAACATTTTAGACAGGCACTAGGTTTCCTGTATTGTACGAGTTTTATTTCGAAATGAGATATTTTCGAATATTTAAAATTCATCAGCGGTCCCCCACTGTCTAGACGTGGTTTCCTAGGACAGACAGTAAAGGTCAACTACGGTAATCAGAGGTATAAGTGGGACCACGTGGTGCTAGAAGGGATAAGCTCAAGTCGTCTTGCCGAGTTTTACTTTCTTCTTGCACGTGCCCTTTATGTCACAGATTGTACTCTTGGACACGTTTTATAATTTTTTTTTCTACTTCTTTAAAAAAACAACACATATTTCCCATAAATAACAGTTTCTTCAAATAAAATAAAAAGTAATATATCCATATTTCTATTCAGGAATAGTTTATGCGCGGATATCTGAAACAAACAAAATCATTTTTCTGAAAGCTATTTTTCATTCAATAAAAATTAATTTATGAAATGTTCAAAAACGTCATTTCTATTAAACGTACATTGTTGGAGTCCACAACTGTATTTTCAACATTCCAAAAGTAAACCGAGTAAAATGGGTTTCTATCAATGTAAACGCTACATTTCATTGCATTTTATTATAACCTCGTTAGAAATGTGAAAAGTCTTTTGAAACTAGCAATAAATATGGAGGTTGGGGGCGACCAAGTGTTAACGTGTCAGACAGTGGTCCTGAGGGTACGTTACCATCCACACACACACAAAAAAAGGAAGAAATTACTGCTCCGTGATTTGGGTCTGTGTGTATGTGTTATAAAAGTGATAGTCAAACCCCACTTTTCATCAGAGTAGCTCAGGAGTTGACATTGGGTGCTTTATTAACTGTCTTTGTTCTAATCTATTACTTAAAAAAATTAGAAATGGCTAGTGCAGATAAGTCTTATCTGGCTTAGTGTGAAATTTAATAAACAGATAAATAAATATTTATAACAATCTTTAAACCATTACTCCTAAATTTTTCTCTGCGATTTTTAGAGACCCTGTCTCTTTTCAGACACTGGGCGTCCTTGTTTTAATTATTCTAAAAATATTTTGGACGAATAAAGTAATCAAGAAACATAATTAAATTCAAAGAAAATTACAAATACTTCAGTAGGTCCGCCATGGTCACCAGCAGGAATTTTTGGACATTACATATTTTCCCGGATAAAGATTTGGGTTATACAGCAGTGTCAAGTTCAAAACGAATTTTCAGTGAAATTATGTAATAGATTCTATCATTTTGTTTTTGTTTTTTTACTAACACTAAAATATTTCGTTTTTTTAAAATCTGGCATGTGTGGACAATTTTTTAACTTTACTTTTCAGATAGTATTGTATTAAAAAGTTGTACCAATATTGTATTGTGTTAATGATCATATACGAAATAAATCTCTAACGTATCTAACATTTTCACTAATAATTCCTGAAAAAACTTATTCAATATAAAAACCAAATCATCATAGACGACAATAGAGGATCATGATTTTACTGATTTGTCAAAGACAAACTCCAATTTTCATCGACTCAATAAGAATAGTGCCAACTACTTCCCGCCTGTTTTACCCTCTTAATCATATTCTCAATGAAAAGTGTTACTTTACTATTTAAAAAAAAAAAAGCGCAGCAGTAAGTCTACGGATTTACAACGCTAAAATCAGAGTTCGATTTACATTAAATATGGGATGTCAGTAAGATTAGTTTACAATGCTGGGCATAATTCGGTAACATTTTATGACATTTTGATTTTAACAACATAACAAATAACGCTTGGTCTTGACAACAGTTTTGGATTTATGACGAAGGCTTATCTTGCACGTTCAGATGTGTCACATTCAGTTAAATATCAGAAACTGATGAAGAGTTTTATTAGGACAACTAGAAATAGTTTACGGCATTTTTTGTTGTCTCACAGTAAATTTTTAACAAAGGTATGATAATTATAGATGGGAGATTGTCATGAATAACATGAAACAAAGCGTTAACTACAAAAGTTTGTTTTTTTTAAGTCTGAATTAATTTGGTATCTAATATATGTATATTTGCAAGTGCTGAACAATATAAGTTGCACTAATGTTGAATTCGTACTGTCACACTAAACAATTTCACTATTGAACCATGTGATTAACTGACGTAGTTTTAATTTGTAATCCAAGTAACTAGAGTCAAGAATGGTTCATAACACACAATAATTCTGAATAAGATATATATAACCAAAAGTTTATTTCTAGTGAAATAACTTTTATTTTAAACTGTAACACCCTATAGATCTTGAAAAAGCTATCCTCCAAAGTGTTCATTGATAAATCATATACTCACCGTTAATACATGCGGAGAGGACGGAGTTATCATTACAAGTTGTTAGTACTGACCCACAAAAACTTTAGAAATGATAAATTCTGTTCAAAGTAAGTATCGTTTGTGGAACAACTGATCAGTAGAAGGACAAGTTAATAGTATATGTTGATTATTTAATTAAATATGCGAAGAAGAAACTGGGAGGAACTTTAACGTTTAAAAGTGACGAAATTTTCATTAATATTGCATCTTAAACATCATGATTTCAAAAACACCTTGTTAACAGATGTACACGATTCTTTCAGCTTCATTACTATGAAAATTAAAAGTAGTTCACAAAATTTATTAATGTGTTTATACAGTGTTTTAAGTGAAGAGCAAAATTAGAGAAACCATTATAAGACAATGTTAGAACTGAGCTAACACACAATCATTCCAGTGCTTTAACAGTATAATAACATGTTGTATAGCATTGTCATTTAACTTTTAACTTTTTACCTTTTTTTCATAAAGGTATGGTCAGACAAGATGGATATTCTTGATCTTAAATTAACAAGATATGAGAAGTAAAAATATTTGTTTAAATCTAGCTTTATTTATTAGACACGCTCCCCTACGTATATTAACCTGAACTTTTAACTATGGATATTCTTATAGGCCAAAGGCTTTCAAATAAAAAGAACAAATCAAGAATATTCAAAAATAACTTTTGTATGGCATTGTTGTTACTAAGATATTCACAAAAATATGAAAACTTAAGTATGTAATGTGGTATGTGTTTTATAATAGAGGAACTATATATATATAGTTGTTGAAGCACTCAGGCCTGTATCTGTTATACTGTTAAGATATATATATATATGTACATGAATATTTACTTTTATGATAGAGTATGTTACAATAGTATTTGCTGTTACAGAAAAAAATTAGACCTGTGATACGATATTATGTAGAAAATGTAGGATACAAGTAAGTACCTACAGATATACTTACAACTGTATTATTGAAAGCTATCTCGAAATGTTAAAAAAAGTAAACTAATTATATACATGTAGGTGTTTACGATCAAAATAGTAAGATTTATTATGTTTTATTTTATTAGTTGTATAACCAAAACAATATTCTATGTGTGTTTGGGCACACAGAACATGTCAATCTCCACACTTTTTATTAGAGTGGTTACTGCTACAACCATAATGTTTTAAATTTTAAACATCTGAGTTTTTGTAGTAATAACTCTTTTTTGTTGAAATTGCTTTGAAAAAAGTTTTGTCCTTTTTAAGGCTTTCGGCATGAAAACATTTCAATTATATTCAAACATCAGAAGTTTATTTTCCATAACTTCGGAATTGTTATTTATTATAGTTGTTAAAAGTTCGTTCAATCTCTCGAAAATGTTAAATGCTTGTTTTGATACATAATTAATGAAATAGTCAATAAGTCAGTTAACGAAGATATTTGTTTAAGTTATTGAATTAGACACTTTCTTTTTCTAGCGATTTTATATTTAAGAATAATTCAAATATATAAAAGTAAAGTCAAACAATAAAACTCTACAAGGTGCCTCTGAAAATGTTTAGAAAAAGAAAAGACACAATAATTCATTTCTATGTGAGCAGTAGCTAATTTAAGTATTAATTCGTGTTGTTAATTTGGAAGGTCGCTTAAAGCTTTTATTTTAGTTACTCACCAGGATTACTTTATTTACTCGCCAAACAGACTTGTTTAAAAATCTCACTTCATTGTAGAACTCATCGAGTAGGCATTGTTAGAAACCATTACTTCATTGTAGTCTTCATAAAACAAACATTGTTTTAAAGCACGTTTTTTACTCAACATTGTTTGTAACCCTTATTTCATTGTAGCCTTTATAAAACAATTATTGTTTTCAAAACAAATGTATTTCACCCAAATAGATATTGTTTGAGACTCTAGGCTCTTTTAATCAACAAAATGACATTGTTTGAACATTGTTTCACTCTTTAATCAGACTTATTTATTTGACTCCTCAGACAGAAAACATTTAATACCATTATTTCAGGTTTTCACCAAATAAGCATTTCTTAAAACATATTTCATTTACTCAGATAAATATTACTGCGACCTTCGTTTCATTTACAAAATATATGGATCAAATAGCAATATTTAATATCTTATATTTGACTTACTCATCAAATAAATAATTTGCGATCATTATCACACTAATTATCATCAAATAAGCAATATTTAACCCTCTTAATTTGCTTACTCATCATTAAATGATATCTTGGAATGCTTCATGAATCTTTTTAAAGCTAAAAGTTTCAAATGATTTCTGAACGTATACTGAAAGTTGAAGATATGTTCGACTACTTTTAGCCTTAAAAATTTCTTGTTTCCAAAACTTTGTTTAGGTGAGTACATAAAAAAAAAGTTTTAAATACTATTTAACTACTAACTTACACAAACGTGTTGCACACTAATTTTTGTGAAAAAACAACTCAAGGGTTTAAGGCAGTGTTCTGTTTAATAAGGTCGTTAAACAGAAGTGTTAACCGTTCTCTCTTTGCTGAATAAGAGATATTGAAAATCTGCATATTTGGCGAGTAAGTAAAATAATAGTATTAAATAATATATATGTGCTGATGTTCGACGTTTATTTATATCTAATAAATAAATTAATGAAGGGTATTTGTTGCGCACGTTATTATTGACTATGTTGCAAGCGACTAACCACATTGACAAGCTAGGCAATATTCTATGAAAAATTAGATGTTTACTAATTCCTGAGCATTGGTTAAACCAACTATCTACTTCAAACTTACGTAGAGTTTTATTTATATATATATATATAAACTGTCGGATACCATTCATTCAGAATATTGGCTCGAGAAATGCCTGATCTAGTTCCTAAAGATGTTGTTGTTCGAAGTTAAGCACAAAACTACACAATGGGCTATCTGTGCTATGCCCGCCACAGGTATCGAATCTCGGTTTCTGACGTTGTAAGTCCGCAGATATACCGCTATACCACTGAGGGGTACTTCCAAGCGAAGAGATTTCCCCTGCCGAAGAGAAAAATGGTGTAAATAATCATATGTTTTTGTACATCTATGCTATTCATATCTAATAAACCATTCTTTATCCTCAAGTAGACTTTCCATGCTTCAGTTACTATATAATTCAACCTAAAAGGTATTGTAAAATTTAATAAAACAACAACAGATAGAATTATACATCTGAAAACTTTTATTTTCCTTTTTTTCTACAAATGTTATTGAACTGCAAACAATATTTAAGTTTCGCGCATTCCACACAAGGTTCGCTTAGCTATAAAGGAAATGTTTACAATCAGTGGTTTTTACCGTATGTCGTAGATGTAATAGATATGTAAAGTGTGTGCCTCTTGATTAAATATACCATCATAACAGGGAAAGCACAACAAAGATCAATATCTTCTGTAAATAGCTTAAAATAATGTGTCCGAACTTTATTGGAGATTCTCTAACTATTTGGTATCTAATCCTTTTAGAAAGGTTGGTTAAGGTTTTAATAGGTAAACGACTTTAGCTCCTAAACTTAAGTGGGTGCTTTTACTTATAATTATTAGTATTGGTTGGTACTCTAGTGTTACCAAGCATTAAGTTCTCCTTATGTTCTAAAATCAAGATGTTAAGATTAAAATTGTCCATATCGTAATGAGTAAATCACCTGTACGATCTTTTATATTATGAATATCAATAAAATGGTTGCTATTCTATTAACGAAATGTCTCTCTGTTCTTTAAGTGTTTCTCAATTCATTTTTGTGCTATTTTATTATAAAAATTAGTTCACTCGACTAATTAAAAGTAATATATACATAATTTTTCTTGTAATGCTAAAGTTAAAGCATGTTCTTAATATAGAATTCGCCAAAAGTTATCATGAATATCTATCGTAATATTTAGAACAATGTTTTGTGTTTTTATATGCTGCATGGAATAAATGAAGTGAGGCGTGTTTGTTTCTAGCAAATGTAAAATAATGGCAAAGTTTGAGTAATATTCAGTCAATTTATACGTAATACACGTTTTTATAAGGAATATTCAACGACTCATGTTTTTCTGAGGTTTCACTTTATTTTATATATATGTTGTCACCCTGCCCCCTAAATTTTTTACATATTACTACAAACGTTTTTACTAAAAGCTCAGAATTTCGATTTCACAAATTCACAAATACTACTCCGTCTCGTGTAATAGTCTTGAAACAGCGCAAAATCATTTATGTTTCTTTCTATAATGTTCCAAATTTCGTCGGTTAGCTCCATATTTCATATCAGTCTTTCTACATTTATTTGTTTCCACCATTTCACAAGTTTGCTCCGAGAAAAACTAGTTTTCAATTCCAGTTACTATTATTCTAGCGATTCCAGTGTAACGTTTGTGAAGTCACACGCTATAATTGTACTTATGATTGATTATTTGAAACAAAACTAATCACATACTGAAAAACTACTGAACAATTCAAATGTCTCCAAGTTAAATATGTATTTGTTAGATTAATAGTATAATTTTTCAAGTTTATATTTAACTGTATTTTCAATTGTATCCGTAATTGGAACCTCTAAAAATATCTTGTCTACATCCACATAAGTATGACTATTGGTGTTTGTTTTCAGTGTATAGATAGCGGTATAGAACATTGTTCAAATATCTACAGTCTCAGATTTCAATGAAATAAAATATTGACAACAATGTTAGGTTTTCATTGCTTACATAGGATTTCTGTCCAGCTTCTGCTATATTAAAATAGAAACTTAAGTCCTTTTATTGTAATAATGATTGCATACACAGTGCAAAATACAATAGTATTTTCCTATTTTTTAAGTTGAAGATAAAACTTCACATATGAAGTTGTTTGTGCACAAAAAATAACATTTATACAAGACAATATGAATTTTCTAAGTGCAAATAATAAGATACAACCGTTATACTGTATAAACTTTCCAGATGTAAATACTGAGATATAATTATAGTACATTATGGACGTTCCACGTGTAGATTTTTAGACACGAATGGCGTAGAGTATACAATTTCCAGGTGCAGACAATCCATATGTATTGTAACATAAACTTTCCAGGCAAAGATACAGAGACGCAGATAGCCTAGTTGTTTTGCGCCGTAAAACGCCAAACCCAAAGATACAGAGGTATAATCTACCCTATAAATATTGTACAATTTGGATTTTACAGGTGCTGACATATACCGAGATACAAATCATCGTAAAAATATAGTACAGTTTGGACTATACAAGTGCAGATATTGAAATACAAATACAGTTCAGTATAAGCTGTTCAGATATATCTATCGAACCATAATTACAATACAGTTTGAACCTTTCAGACGTATATACTGACTCATAAATGCAGTACAGTACGTACCTCTCTCGTATATGTATTTAGTCAAAAATAAAATACTGTGTGAAACTTCCAGAAGTAGATATTGAGGCATAGACATAATATAAGACAGCATAGACTTTTCAAATGCAGACACTGAGACACAAATATGGTATAATGTAAACTTACCATGCGCAGATACTTTATATGAAACAATTAGTATAATACAAACTTAACTTTCTAAATGCAGATACGTAGTCACTAATATAGCACATTATTAATATGCAAATATTGAAACATAATACAGTAGAACATATACTTTCCTAAGGTAAACAGATATTGAGGCACAAATACCGTATTGTAGAGATTTTACACATGCATGTGTCAAGATATTCGTAGAGAGTAGGATTGCTAAATGCAAATATTATGCATAATAAAAAAAAAGAACCGTATTTCTGTAAACACGTCAATTTTATTATTAAAAGCAGGAAACTGAAGGAATATTGAAACATAATAATAATTAAACAATAACAACAAGAAGAAACCAAGCAAGGAGCTCGTAAGCAAAGCAACTTTGTGAATAAACATCTAAACAAACAAGAATTATTTTAAAATATAAGTATTACAACATTATTGAAATTATTTCCATATTTTTCATTAAATTCTTGGTGCCTCTTAAACATATGATGAAATTTAAAAAAAAAAACGTATTTTCTAATTATTAATCGGTTATAAACAATTCTTCGTTAAATGTTACGGTTGTATATCTTGAAAATTAGATGCCTAAAAAAAGGGAATATTTATTATTAGTCAAATGAAATGTTATAAATATCTTCATAAATTATCTGAGAGTAAATCACAAGCGTGATTATTATCCCAAACACTTATGTGTGAATGGCAAAAGAAATCCTCCTAAAAATACCACCAGTCACGTACCCTACAAATATATAACTGAACCCAGATTCATCAAACAAAAGCAGTAGGTTATAATTATTTCTCTATAGTGTATAACAAACATTTTTATTCAGTTTTGCTCCACAGTATTTCAATGTATTACCAAAGAATTTAAACACAATCACAAATATCTAAATGCATTCGAACAAATATATCAAGTAGACATTATTACTAAAAACATGGTAAGAAATCATCAAGAAACGTATGACTACATATAAATCCATAATCACGTGGTCTTTCCTACTTTTATGCTTTCTAATATTATGCCTTATTATCTTATTAATATTGGACCTATCCTCAACTATCGCTGTTCTATTTCTGAAAGCTTTATTAAAAATCACATGTCGTTCCTGAGAAAAATGAATAACTAATAATTTTACTATTTTTTTGTCGATCAAATAATCAGCAGCTCTGACATTTGATGTGAACTACGAAGTTCTTTTGATCCATTAGGTCCTTTCTGTTAACATGTAGAATTAATTGTATATTACATGAACTAGAAGAGTTCTGGTATAACGTATACTAGTTAGTGTCATATTCGAAATCAGTCGTGTAACGAGTTTAATTCTGTTATAATGTATATCTCATGTTTTAATAATTTTTCATTCGGCTTGCTTTGAAACAAATAGGCATATTTTCAAGATTTGTTTAGAACATACTTTCTTTAATAAAACACTATTTTTCAATATTCCAAACGCATTTTTTACATCAGTATTCACTAAAGTAAATCGAAATTTACACCTATGTAAACTATATTTTCAACCAGTTACTGCACGGACAGTACTATTGATACGTAAATTATCACACGAAATTAGAAGTGCAAACGTTACTAATTTCTCTGAATAAGGTTTGAAGATGGGGTTGATTTCTTTAAACGTAGTTGAATTTGTTCAAACAGGAATATATATTTGGTGTTTATATATCAAATTATTTAATAACATAAAAAGTTTCAAGCAAATGTGGTTTAAGGTAGATATCCCACAAGTCTTCGCGGTCTATTAAACAAGAGTAATTTTAAAGCATAGTATATCTCGACGAATAAAACTATAATAGGTAAGACCGGATTATCATTTTATTATTTTCATTACGTCTGAAACGTTATTTCGACTGAATCCATGTGTTAACCGAACAGTTAATGCCCTTTAACATAGCCACTCCCTCCATTTGTTGCAGTGTTTAGCCGTCGTTTCGATACAACACACATTTGCTAGTGTCTTAGTACTCTAATATATTGTAAGTTTATATGATAATACCTTAAAAGACAATCTGTTGAAATGGAGATTAATACTCATTTTGTCATAACTTGATTTCTTAAAGATATTCACGTACGTTATTTTGCTGCTTATCATGCGAGAGGTTATAATACATGTTATGAACCTACATAAAGAGACTAAATATTATGATCAGCACGTTGTTAAAAAAATTATACCAGTCGTGCTTAATCTTCAATCAAATAAAAGTTTCGTTTGCATTATTTTCATCTCTTCATATTAAAATATTGAAAAAAAATTAAATATATATATACATACACTGAAATTAAAAGACTTATTAATTATTGGTTATTGTTTACATTTACTTTTAACTGTATTTTGCTCATTGCACTTTCTGCATTATATTTAGCCTATCTTATTTTTCGATTATTTTATTCCAAGTAAATTATTTCCTAACCAGAAGCACAAACGTTATATTTTAATATGAGTAGTAGTAGAAACACAGGTTACCAAGAAATGTCTTCCTATGACTATACATGAGGAATGCCGTCCTATAACTCACAATTTTTCTCCAGTATATCCTGCAACATTAACCATATACTTTACTCATAAGCGCTTCCTAAACACATAATGCAAGAGCAGTCGAATGGTGAACTCCAAAGTCTTTCCTAAGCATATATTACAGATGTAGGGAGACTTTGATTTAGAGTAATTAGTAAATATACGTTTTATTCCTAAACAAATAACAAAATAGTAGTCAACCTTTAACTAACAATGTTTTTCATAAACAAATAACAAAATATTAGTCAACCTTCAACTAACAACGTTCTTATAAACAAATAACGAAATATTAATCAACCTTCAACTAACAACGTTATTCTAAACAAATAACAAAATAGTAGTCAACCTTCAACTAACAACACTCTTCCTGGACAAATAACAAAACAGTAGTCAACCTTTAACTAATAACGTTCTTCATAAACAAATAACGAAATATTAGTCAATCTTCAACTAACAACGTTCTTCTAAACAAATAACAAAATAGTAGTCAACCTTCAACTAACAACACTCTTCCTCAACAAATAACAAACCAGTAGTCAACCTTTAACTAACAACGTTCTTCATAAACAAATAACAAAATAGTAATCAACCCTCAACTAACAACGTTCTTCTAAACAAATAACAAAATAGTAGTCAACCTTCAACTAACAACACTCTTCCTAAACAAATAACAAAATAGTAGTCAACATTCAACTAACAACACTCTTCCTAAACAAATAACAAAATAGTAGTCAACCGTCAACTAACAACGTTCTTCTAAACAAATAACAAAATAGTAGTCAACATGCAACTAACAACACTCTTCCTTAACAAATAACAAAATAGTAGTCAACCTTAAGCTCACAACGTTTTCCCTAAATAAATAACCTGTCCAGTTGGATAAGGTACACGACTCGTAATATGAGGGTCACGGATTCGATCCCCAGTCATACCAAAACGTGCTCGCCCTTTCAGCCGTGAGGGCGTTATAATGTCACAATCAATCCCATTATTCGTTGGTAAAAGAGTAGCCCAAGAGATGGCGGTGGGTAGTCATGACTAGCTGCGCTTCCCTCTAGCTTTACATTGCTAAATTAGGGACGGCTAGCGCAGATAGCTCTCGAGTAGCGTTGCACGAAATTCAAAACAAACAAACAAAATCTTCAGGGGCACATTGATTTTAATCTACTTTTTTTGTTGTGTGTGTTTTGTTTTTTGTCATCCTAAATAATTAATTGACTCGTAACTAAATTTTAGTTCAAAAATGTTCATCCTAAACAAATAATGCAGTAACGGTCAACATATCTCCTTCCTGGTTTTCAGCTGCTAAACGTAGTAACCTAACAAACAACGCAGCAGTACTCTGTTCCTTCAACATTAGCGAATTCGGAAACATTAAAAAAAGTGTAATGTATCCATTTTCGTTTATGTCAGATAAAAATATAGTTTTATTTGTCATTGTTACTGAATTTTTAATTCATTTCTTGGTTACTGTCAATGATTGTAATTTCGGTTTGTAGAATAAAATATGACAGAATTTCGGTTTCGGGCTTCGTGTGAGAATCCAAGCACCGTCTATGGTTTTCTATGCAGTTCTGTAAACGTTCATGTTTTATGTGTGAAATTTTAATGATTCTCATAGTTTTCTGTGTAATTGTAGTAGGTTTTGTAAGTTTCATTATTATTCTTGATAATTTGTAGGTTTCATGTATGGTTTTGAAAAATGTGGTCCGTTCTCTAGCAGACTTGATAAACTTTGAGGTTTCTCTTTGTAGTCTTTCTTGCTTCCGGTCTTTTTACGTATTATTTCAATAGCATTCATTGTTTTTGGGTTGTTTTTTTTCTGTAAAATTACGGTAACCTGGGTAACTATATTTATATATAACTATATATATATAACTTCACTCAGTAAAAAAATACGGGTTCGATTTTGTAACCTATCTTTCAATCAAGTGTTTACTTTATTTATAACCTTTTTTTGGTGCTAAGTATAAAATCACTAAAAACGCTTCTTGGAAATATATAATTGTAAATAGAATATTTCTGTTGGTTCACTGAGGCGCCTTAAATTCGTAAACATGCTACCGTCGGCTCTTTTGCTTCTCCACATTTAGACCTGTGGTTGTTGCGCGTCCTTTGAGCTTGTGTTTTATTCCATTTAATGTGATGTCTAAGTGATTTCTTTTTCGAAAGATCACAGAGTTTCAAGTCCCTTGAGCAAAGAGAAAAAATCAGTTCATTATTCTGAACAACACACGACGAATCTCAAACTGACATAAAGCCATAAATCAGTTTTTAAATTTCAAAAACACCATGGGAAAATAACTTCATGCTTAAGTAACTCTTTTTTATTATTCATTTAGTAATTAACTCTGCTTATAAAATTCGTTATTATCTACTGTGTTTGAACAAACTTGGGTGGCTAAATGCTATAAAAATATGTTTTGTTCTATGGTTGATCGTGTAATTAATTGAAAAACTACAAATAATACAGCTCGTTCTTCTTTCAGTTGCTATTACTTTACTTCTACTCTTCGTAAAAGTTTTACGTGAGAAATTTCAAGGGACATTACCATTAATTTGAAATAACTGTAGATGTCTTTTTCTCTACAGGTTACCTCTCTTTAGACGTGGTTGGTCTGACAGGGAATGTGAATAAATGGGATTACGTTCCATGTGAGATAATGCAGAACCATCTGACGGGGCGACGACTATGTAAGCTCTAAGCTTCTTCTACATGTACCGAAGTAAGGGCGCCTTCCCTAAGCCTGGTGCAAGCTTTTGTGCGGTCTGTATAAGAAACCGACGAGGCGGCGCCCGAGTTTCATGCAGTTCGAAGCACGAGAAAAAGCTCGGGTTTGCTTTCTCACCCCTTTAGGTAGAGACGTTAGAGTGAGGGGAAGGGGAAGAGATTTACAGACTCCAGGGTTGTTACGTCACATATAAGCGTTACCGTATCGCTTTATCTGATATATAGCCTAATTCTTTAAGGGTATCTTTGGGGTAAAATTATGAATGAAAAGGTTTATTTTAGACGTTAAAGATCGCGAAATAACGTGGTAAGCGTTGTGGATTAAACAAAATAGTGGATTTTTTTCTTTCAAACCACCTTATTTACATATCAATTACACTAACCCTGAATCTGAAGAGAAAAAATAATCGAATGTATAGAATGATTAAATACTAAATATTTGTATATTTTATTTGGAAAATAACAGTTGCTTTTGTACATTCACAGTCCAATAGCCTTTTATAGACTAAATATGATGCGTAGTTATATATAAATATAGACCCTTTCAACAACTGATCCACATTTACTAAAGTACAAACATGCTCAGAAATACCGAATTCTTCCTAATCTCAACAGATGGATTGAATTAACACAACTGCTAGCGTAAATAGCACATTGTGCAGCTTTTGGGTTAAACAGAGACAAACATTCATCACCTGAAAATAATAAACTCAAGAATAAACAAGAAGGAATAGGTATTTTCAAATCCACTGATAACCACCTAAAATTAAAACCTTAAGGGCTAGTCTTTAATAAGAAGATTTTTAAAACTTTAGCATATAAAATTCATCACAAGATGAAAGAACTTAGATAATGTCACGTGACAAGAGATTCTAAAAATATATATTGTGACCGCCGCCGGTAGAATATTTCCAATTCACGACTTTGGAAAAAAATTAAACCTTGTTTAATGTACAGAATTCAAATGATGGCGATAGATAAAAGTAAATCAGACTCCACTGAAAGTGCTTAAAAACGAAAAACAGCAAATTGTGAAGTCATTGAGAGAGTGAAAAATACCATGATTTATAATAAAAAGTAAACGTTATGTTATGTTAGAAAGTTAGTTGTATTTTATGATAAAACGATGTTTCTTTTGCATATTTATAAATTGCATTAGTAAATAGTCAACAGGAGAAATGTAAAAGAAAAAAAAACGTTGTTTTTACTTGACAAAAGAGTAGCACGTTGAATCTCGATATTAATTATCACATTTATCACATAGAACATGCTAAAGTGATAACTTAGAAACCGATTAATGTTGATATACTGCACCTTATAAAAATATAATTATTTAGCTCTAAAAAAACTCTAGCGTATTACTGATTTTTGAAAACACTAAGAAACACTGAAAGTAAAACAAGGACGAATAACATCAGGCTTAATTATATACAAATTATAACAGTTAATGTTCATAAGTAGAACAATAGCTAGAGCATCTCTACGTAAAACACCCAGAAAGAAATTAAGAGTAATATAGAATACGAGAAGAGACGATGAGACAGAATTACAAATACTAGAAAAGACACTGTAGAACATACAGTGGGCACAGGATACATGTGTGCATTTATGTACAGAAAAAGGAAAACTATTTATTGTCTTGAGTAACATGTCAACAACCCTATTAATTTATGATACAAGGCTTTCAAACTTTACTCTTCCCTCATAATTATAAATCAAGATCTATACCAGTTATTATAAAAATATGCTCGTTCTTTATTATGGCAGGCTATATCTTATACATAATACCTCTAAGCCTAGCGCAATAAATTAGTCCTTGTGGTTTGTCTAGCACACCTTTATTCATACGTCTAACAATAAGGAAAATTGACTTTCACTTGTAACATGTAAAACCAATAGAAATAAAAAAGAGCAGTCTTTTATACATGAACACGTTTCTCACTTGTCATTATTTCTTAGTGACGAAGCATTATTTGAAAAACTGATTTAAACACGTCCATCCAAGTACGATCAAACAACACTGCCTATTGTGTCTGTTTCTTCGCGCATAACATCTTTAAAACGTTTCTTCTCTCTCTCTCTCTCTGTCTATAGTGACATCTATAGTTATGGTAATTGTTTAAAATGTTAACAACTGTATGAATACCGAGAACTCGTTTAATGTTAGCTGAAGAAATATGAATAGCGTTATACTTTATGTAATAAATTTAAATAACCTATCTACTCATACGGATTCCAAAATAATTTGAACTTTTGTATGATAGGACCTTTCAATTTGTTAACACAGCACATATTAGCTATGTGCTTTTATATAGTAGGGTCACCGACCTGTTAACCTGATTATACGTGTGTGTGAAATTTTATGGAATAGAATCACTCATTAACTGTGTACACAAAGCAATTCGAAAGAAAAACGTTCTTAACCAAAGTTTCTGTAATAACTGATTATTATACCTAGAATACATTCTGGACGTTTAACGTCGTTTATCGTATTACTAGTTTTTGGTACAGTTACCACCCTGAACAGAAATCGTTGTTGTTTATTTATGCTCGATAAAGTGTTTTTTGTTTAATTACATTTAATCTAAAACAAAAACGCATCAGCACTATGAAATAAGGTAGTAATTCGAGAAACCCACTTGCAGTAAAAAATGTATCTCAGGACAGCTGGTAAGAGTATTAACACCTATTAATAAAACAGAGAACAACGTTGTTCTCTGCTTTATCAGTGAGTGTTAATACCCTTACCAGCTGTCCTGAGATACAAATAAGGGATTGTTTTACTTCTCTAATCCGTCTTAGTACGAATAATTACAACGTAAGGTAAGTTGAATGAAGTATAGCGTGTATTAAATAAAATCTTTACTGAATATGGTTTTAATTATCTTACACATACATACTGGTTAACCAATAACAGGTACCTACAATACGTGCGAAAATAAAAGAATATGATAAGTATAACTGAGATTATACATATGCTTTATTTTCATGTACATATTTCAGTTAATGCTTAAATTATTATACAGGATGCTCTAAAACTAGTTGTCTATGATTATATCTGATGTTTGGAGAGAAAAATGAATGTATAATAATAAATATATGAATCTACTATACATATAAATGTGTCAGATAATGTACATAAATTTAAAAACGACAAACATGAAAAATATTTCTGGTGTGACTAAATTCTGAACAAGTGTGTACTTATTTTCACACATAAAGTTGCAGCGTAACAGAAGAGATATTTGTGAAACACTCAGACTCGTTTACAGCCCCTTGAGACGGCATTTTACTATTTATTGGATTCTGAATAAAGAAAACTTGGGTCAAAGCGGTCATGCATTGCTCTGCTTAGCTGAGCAAACTACATATCAAATACGATGTTTTAAAGGCTTGGTATAGCATACAATCAAAATTATTAAAACCTGTTATTATTAGTACCCGTGTTTCAGAAACTATTTTAAACATATATGTCGCTTATCTTTAGTTCTCTATGGACATCCTATGCCTTGTTCTGGCATATGCTTTCCCTACATAAAGTGGACTTGTTTTCTCAAAAGTCTAGACAACCAAGTTAAAATGGTGAAAGGCTTAACAATATCTTAATGAATCATATATACTCAAATCATAAGGACTTAAATGTGGTAGCTATATTTATAGGCCTAAAATTACTCAGTTTTAGACTCTTTTTATATCATAATATTTAATAACTAAATAAGTTATTTATCCCATAAATTATTTATTCTTCGTTGAATGTCTAAACTTTAATATTCGTTTATAGTTCTAATTTCCATTGTAACTTTCCACAAGCACGTCATTTTTTATCTCAATACAAACTTAACCACATTAAACTAACAAAGTAACGATGATATTGAGACACACAGGTTGTGGAAAAACTAAATATATAAAACAATTACCTCAACGTTTGAACAAGCATGAAGTTAACATAGATTTTTATTTTGTTCTTTAGGAATTTTTATTTCATGTTTCCTAGCAACTAGTCCAGTCAAAACTTTGCTCTGTTAATTATGCTAATGCAAAGTTTAAAAGCAGTTCCTTCTGAACAGACTGTCACAGCTGTATGTCTACGGACTCACACCGCTATAAACCGGGTTTCGATACCTGTGGTGGGCAGAGCACAGACAGCTCATTGTGTAGCTTTGTGCTTAATTCCAAATAACTAATCATTAATGAATCTAAATAGACTAACACTTAATGTGATTTACTTGTGTACTCCCAACCAAACTGGTACGTTATAACACCTTAAATAGAGTAAATTTTTTTAGAAATATTATTGCTATGGTGAAGTAACAATTAATAGTTTATTCTGTTTTACGTATTACAGTATTCCAGGTGCAGTTATTGTCTAAGCCCTGATATTGACTAGTAGTTCACAGATATATACCGATAAAGAGTGCCTTCTTTGATTTTCCGAATTTTTTTGCGTTTTGAAGCTTTCAAAATCTTGCAATTATCTCATTCAATTTTACATTGTTTATTGTATTTTTGCTCTCGTTTAACTAAAACGACTGGCAGTGGATTTTATTGTGCTAGTAACATACCAAACCACTGGTACAATATTATGAATTAACTGTTTTATATTACATACACCAAGAGCACTGTTACATGTCATCTTTATATATGTATTACTAAATATATATAAATTAAAATCATTAATGGGTGGTAATGAGCCTGTCTCTGATTAATTATTATGCTACAACCGTTGATACAAGGTTATGAGATTATCTCTGATGAATTATTGCATTAAATACTTTAATCTGTGGTCATGAGGCTAGCATTGATGAATTATTACTCTACAACCACTCCTGCAGGCTTATGGAATATTCCATAACAAATTTTCATATTAAACATATTGACAGAGATTTATGTGTTTATCTCTAGTGAATTATTATACTGTTCTTTTGTTCTGTTATTAATTACAGGTATCGAAACCCGATTTTTTGTGTTCAAGCCCTCAGGCTGAATACTGGTTCACTGGGAAGCCTAATTATTGTATTAAAATTATAATATTCCATATAATTGGAATATGGGTGTGAGGTGCACAGCTAAACGCCTGGTTATATGCACTCTCTCCATTGCAAAAGACTGAACCATGGATTTTAGCTTTGTAGGTCTACAAACCTACCGCTGACCTTCCGGTGGTACCATACACCACAGAGTTGTGTCGTTGTTTGTGTGTATGAATGTGATGTTTATTACATTAAGACTATTAGTACATTACTTATCAGCTCGTAACTGAAGATATGATGTTAAGGTAAGGTAAGCCAGAATAAAACCGTTCTTGTCATTTTTCCAATTAGACTCATTTCAATATTACTTCTAGAGGTACTATCAATGTTTTATAAATAAAATAATGAAACCAAAAGAAAGTGAGATATATTAATCACAATCTAGTACTACGAATGATATGTGTAAGAACCCTGAAGTCACAACTATGGGGTTTCGAATTACCTTTACATTCTATCATCTAATGAACATAACCTTTTGATATGAGATACCATACCAAACCGTGTTTTATCTGTAACACAAAAAGTTACGTTTATCCCAATGATTTGTTTTAACACCGAAACCAAAGACAATCTTACAACTTGTATATTTATAGATCCTACAAGTACAGTAGCGGCCAAAGTTAAACTTGGAACGGCAATGATTTCCTAGCCATAAGTTGTAAGAGTCTTTTAAGCTTGTGAAGTAAATATGGACGAGTTGTTTTTAGGAAAACATTTGTTTTAAGCTGTTAACATATAGCATGTCTAGAAATTCTTTCAAGGAAATTATTCTTTGTATAACGGAGACAAAAGCAATTAACTTCGTACTATGAGATTTAGAAATCCGATATACTAACGGAGTGAGGGCTGGACAATACACACATATAAATACAAATATTAAACAATGCAACTCAGCATAATTTCCAAGCTCCCTGCACATATTCCGTTTTATCGAATTAAAATGTTGCATTCTCTTTTCGATGAAAGAGATCATTTATAAGTTTGAAAGGCTTAATGTAATATAGAAACTGATTACCCTGATTAATGAGACATACAAAAACACAGGTAAGTTACGTATACTATAAAACAACGCCTTATATCCATACACATACAAAACATATTAAATTAAAACAAGTATTCAACTATACACAAGAATATTTTTATTGGTTCAGTTTTAGACCACTAATACATTAAAGTTTTCACTCCAGAACAAAATTTTATTTACTTGTTGAATTTAGAGTGAAGCTACTCGAAAACTATTATAACGCCCACACAGCTGAATGGAAAAGTGTGTTCGGTGAGGGGATTCGATCCCGTGATTGCAGATTGCAAATGGAGTGCCGTATTTTGTTTCTCGTCCTCAGACCGCATCGGGTAATCAAAAGATCTTACGGACCACTATCCAGTTTCACTCCATCCTCTTTCAATTGCAATTACAAAAACATCTCATCAGAATTAATAGAAAGAGTGGGTTGGTTTTTTATGTGACTTGCATTTTGGACCATTCCGAGAACCACCCGGAGGACCCTCGTGAACCACAGTTTGAGAACTACTCAAATAACTGGTTTACACAATGTTAATAGTTCACCCGTACTTTTACTTTGTCACATGAGTCTTCTGGGAGTACCAGCTATCGCGAATAACATGGTTCTTTGCAAGAGTCGAAACACATCTTTGTCTACCTTGGAACTTAGATGAATTTATTTTCGGAAAGACACAAAAATGTATCTCAACGGTTATTTTATCTACAACAGTTGTAAGTATATGAAATAAATGATTAGTAGAAGCTACCATTTATAAAATCATTTTTTTCTCGAATAATCTTACTTATACGTTTTTCATCCATAAAGCAGCGTGTGGGTTTTTAAACACCTATAAAATATTAGTCTCCATTAAAAAAAATTAGAGGACAAAAATAGAAGAACTTTCTTTTTTCCACTCCTGATTATTCATTGCATATCAACAGAAGAATAGAAAGTATCAGATGTTTTTTTCATACTTCCACTGACATACAGAAATATTAATCACTTGTGACTTCATTCACTAATGTTTTCTTACTTGTCTCGATGGACCAAAACAACAAACCAGTGTCTTTGTTCTATATTTCAATATACATAGTACGCTTTAATTAGTTCATTAACGTAAAATTGCAACACTTTTGTTATTTACGTAAGTTACCTTAGGAACTAATTTACATGTGAACAACAAAATCATAACCATTTCTTAAATGTCATGAATTATGTACTTTAGACGTTTTAATGGCGGGCCACACAAAATACCTCACCTTTACAGATTCAAACTATTCAGAAACGTCTCGCTATCATTCAACCCCTTTTAATTTAGCTTTGTAGCGATTAACCCAGTCAATCCAGTTTTACTCTTTTGAGATTACTGCTCTTTACCACATTCTTACAATTGCACACCTGTAGTGGTCAGTTACAAAAAAATGCCTTACCTTATGACTAACATATATATACCAATTCCTGTTCTATAACACTATGTAACAAAACTTTTACTTTTTCTTGTTCCTGTGCAGAAAGTGTTATTTCCCAATTACTTATGCCTGAAGTAAATAGAAAACACCTATTTTTCTCTTCAAACTTTTCTTTTGTGACCTGGGAGCGTATAACGAAAACATAATGGGAGACTGTATTTGGTGACTGATACGTGAAAGTGATTTACATTACAGTCGCAAATCTCGAAAAACGACTCACTTCTAAACAGTTTTGTATAACTTTAGTATAAATACATGTAAATCTTGATTCATATGTTGTTTTACTCAGACCTTATGTAAATGAAAATGTGCAAATTTGCCTGTTTTTCCATATAAAATAGGTTAATTTCTAAATTTCATTATCCAGGTCACAAAAGCAAAGTTTGAAGGGAGTAATGGCCATTTTCTGTACTTTCACAACATAAGCAATTAAGAAATAACACATAGTATTCAGGAACAAAGTTTGTGTTACATAGTGTATTAGACTTTTTTTTTTTGTATTTCAAGCAATCCCATGATAATGATATGTGGCTTCTGGTGTGTATTTTTCTAATTTTCATTATTTATTTAAAAGTCCAAACAACCTGTCTTAGAGACGTTTGATTTAATAAACCCACGTATTTTTCAAGGCTTAACCTGTATGAGGCTTATGATAACCGTAAAGCTATTCACATAATTATTGTTGTTTCCAACCGCGACTCTCGATACACAATTTTTGCTCTCAAATTATCCGGACGTGAACTGTATTATCAAAGTTCTTTCTCCTAATGTCTTTAAAATTACTTTTTATCAATACAAATGTGTTTTTCTCTGCCTTTGATTAGATAACAGTTCACACTCACGAATGTTACGAATAGGTCAAACTGTGTCAGGTAGCATTAAAAAGAGAAAAACCAGAGAGTCTAAGGTATAACAAGCTAACACTCCTTACCCTCGCCCAAGGTTTTTAGTATTCTGCCATATCTCTGATGATTGAAACACCCACTGGCAGATTACGTATAACCATCTCACTCTTTTTTTCCTTGTCGGAATTATTCCCGTTCCCATGGAAACCTCCATGCACAATGCCTGCTTGTGACGTCAATTCGTATAGTATGGAGATCCATCAATCTATCCGTTGAGTCGACACTGTTTATTTCAAACTTTGGCAAAATAAATTGATGTTTTCGTCGCAACCATATTTCTTCTTTAGAAATAAAATGCGAACCATGCAGAAAGGGAAAAAAAAAGTTGATAAAAAGTTTTCGACCAACAGTAAGATTTTTTCTTTCATGCTTGTTGGCTTGACTTCACTAGCATTGGGCTGCATACTATTATAGAATCGTAATTTTTCTTGCTTTAGAAGCAAACGTTTCATTTTACCCGAAGAAACACCTCTTAGGAACAAGAATAATTTATAGATTCGACTATTTAGCTTCTATATACATGTATATAGATGAAATTAAACTAGGCCTGGCATGGCCAAGCGCGTAAGGCGTGCGGCTCGCAATCCGAGGGTCGCGGGTTCGGGCCCGCGTCGCGCTAAACATGCTCGCCCTCCCAGCCGTGGGGGTGTATAACGTGACGGTCAATCCCACTATTCGTTGGTAAAAGAGTAGCCCAAGAGTTGGCGGTGGGTGGTGATGACTAACTGCCTTCCCTCTAGTCTTACACTGTTAAATTAGGGACGGCTAGCACAGATAGCCCTCGAGTAGCTTTGTGCGAAATTCCAAAACAAAACAATGAAATTAAATAAGACTTTTAGACCTCTGAGCTGCTGTTTACAAAAAAACATGTCGCAAAACGTTGTCTTCTTCTGAGCCTAAAAGAGTTAAACACAAATTTGGTTTCCAATAGCCAAATTTACCAGTAATACTTAAATTAATTTCCTGGAAAATCATTTGTAATACAGAAAATTATATAATCATCAACAAATGACAGTGCAACTGCAAATGTGCACATACATAAGCACAAAGTTCTATGTATGTATATATAGGGAAAGGAAGAGTGATTATACCATATTTTTCACACAATAATAAAGTCAACATTCTGCACCTAACTACCCTTTGTGTAGCTAAGCAGTAAAGAATTGCCCCATTAATATTATATTAACTATTTCGTAAAGGTTAATATACTACCTGAGTTTTGTCTTGTTAAAGCTAGTGTTTGACATCTCAGAGAGTTTAACTTATCAAAGGCTAAGGTTGTATATGAATTTTATTTACAATGCTAAGGCTGTGATTAAGCTTTTTTTTTAATATTGTTATGAAAGCTATGAGTGTAACTAAGTGTTAACATTGTGACTAAGTATTGCTTTGAACGTTATGATTGTAACAGAATTTTGTTAGGTCAGCCATGATTTTACAAGAACGTTCTCTGAAAGGTAAAAAATAGTTTTATATTTAGACTTTTGTATAGCCATTTTACGCAAGAAATATAAAATTAAATTTGTTGTACAACGAAATATGTTAATACAAGTACAATGTCAAAAAGCAGAAACGAGTTGACTTTACTTGTACCATACAGATAAACATGCACTTTCTTAATCTTATGATGGGCATGCATGTAAGTTCACGTTGTCTCTTGAAATAATACTTGCATTATAATACTTCATTGCGTAAAAAAACGTTGCGTGGTAGTTTAATTTTGTAGTGTTTAGTGTTATTTCAAATTTCGGAACAGTACGCGTATGTTGTTGAGAAAGTTGATACACGAATATTGCCTTAGTTTTTGCTCTTTCCACTAGTATATAAGTATATTGTTCCTAAGGGTAAAAATGCATCAAAAATAATATATTGTAATAAAGATTATTTTGAAATGCAAGTTGTTATGATTATAAATTAATAGATTGATATGCCTCTGAAAAGCTACTTTTAGGAACAAATATTTTAATACTTCGTGTTCGCATAGAGTAAAAACAAATTATTATTTCGCATAGTCTTTTGTCAGCCATTTAAAATGCACATCTGTCAAAGTTTGTCTGATGCAACTTGTAATTTCGTAAGAGACCTAATGCAATGTAAAGTGTGATATTGACCAAACAATATTTGCCATATTTTCCAAGAAAATTATATCTATTAACCAGTCTGGCTGTTTGATTATTGATAAAGTTGTACTTTTGAACGTACTGTCAAGTTTCATGTGGCTACTTTAAGCGTAAAAGAAATGTCAGAGTCAGTAGATCGAATAACATTATCAAAATGGCATTAACTTATTTTTATTTGAACAAAGTTTTTAGCTTGAAGTAACTATTAATATTCTTATTTACTAGAGTTTTCTGGCTTTTAATAGTTCAGTTCTTTGGATGAAGTTAAAGCATTCCAAATTGTTACTTTTGATAAAAAATCTTACTTTGCGAGCATTTAACATTATCTTCTCAGCTAGGGTTAGTCGTCTGCAAACAACAATGAAGTGGGTCGTTGATACCGAACACTTTTTTTTATGTGGACGGTATTAGAGTTTACGTTATAAAGAATATAAACAGGTAATAGTAAGAAATATTACCTGAAAAGTTCGATATAGTGGGGTTAGTTTTTTGCAGAAAAATACAGCTTAGGTAAACGTAAGCTTGCTTAAAGTAATTAAGTACAGACCACAAATATCTTCACGTATGTAACTATTTATGAAACATTAGATACCAAACTTTGACCCAGGAAAACCCAGCCTACGAGCATAAACCTCAAACTCTCCACATTAGCTCTGTATAAAACTTGGCTGCTCTGCATAACCTCAAACGGAGAAAACAGTTTTACAGGGGTAGCACTTAATTACGACAATCGCAAAATGAGAGAAAAACGATTCCACTACATGTATATGTTTCTCTTTGGAAAGTAAAAAGACGCCACGGTGCAAATAAATCAACAGAAGGGTGGTTGACAGATGCGAATCCTATAAAATATATATAAATATACGTATAAACATGTGAACCGTGGACGAAATACAGCTATTGACCTCAGCCAAAGGTCTCACAACTTACATTATGATTTATACAGCGGACCGTGTCCATTCCAACCTCATGGTCATTTACTAGGGGACACTAGAAGAGCAAGTAGTATCACAAACGGCTCCAACGGTTTGTGAAACAACGACGCCAGTACGTCAGGCGCGAGCAAACATCACCTTAACAACGCCGATGTTAATTATTAGGTTAAACAGAAAGAGAAACACAATGCAGCCATATTGGAGTGTAAAATTGTCGGTAGGGTTACCAAATTCCAAACGGTAATTGCCAAAAACCTCGAAACTTGTCTAAATTTCGTGGCATTTCTTACCTCGAGACGCAGCTCTAGTTAAATTTACTTCGACATTAAGAATTAAGAACTCCAGCAATCGGAAAATTTCTAGGCGATCACAGGTATGACATTGTAAGTTCGACAACATTCTCGAAAAAACTGCCGAAAAGCACTTTTATACTAGAAATCTACGGCATGCAACACGATTTACTTAAAAACTCTCGTCGACCAAAACACGACGGTTCGTAATGGAAAACTCTAATTCTTGTATTACACCAGTTAGAAAGGGTTACTGTCATGGCGTTCACTAGCACTAGTGAGAGGTGTTTGTTCCTCGCCCATCGACTTAACAAGCTTCCGCGCCGCCTGGTGACAAATTATGAATATTAATTAGTGCGAGTGATGCTCCTCCCTAAGCGCCGTGGGAGAGACATCAGGAAACAAGTGTGTCAGAGATCAGAAAGTTTGAGTATTTCTGGTAAGGCACAGAGTTTCTTAGAAGATGGAAGCACGCTTTTATCGTGGTTATTGATCGGGGTGAATAGCTTAGCATGGCTTGAGAAACCTAATTGATTCTTTAGTTACTACAAAAGTGTGTCTACATTCCAAGAAGTACTGAGTGTTCATGTAAAACCAAAAGTCGCCGACGGTAGCAACTAACCAGAATCCCATATGTTTGGCTAACAAAAATAGTTACCTTCAAATAACAGTGTTTTAGCACTTTGAAAGAGTCGACATGCATCTACTAATTTGCAAACATCAAAGCAATGATTTAGTAGAGTTTATTATCTTTTAAAAATAAAACTGCTTTTAATCTAGTTGAAAAGGTGGATATACCTTAATGGTGCAGGGTGAAAACACTATTCGTAACTATCGGATCAATAAGAAGTGTGAAACCCACAGAACAGATTAACGCCATACGTTAGCAAAGAGCTAGACATGGAAGTTACAGTGTGAACTATAGCACCAGGTACCTCTCTGTTTCCATTGCAGAGAGAGCCGCCTGAAAAGATCAAGCCTCTCGTGGAAAACACATCGATCTGTCTGCAGAAAAATGTTCATGTGCATGAAATCAGCACTCGACATCGCATGTACGCCTCTTATCGAACGTAGAACGACATGTTATGCTCCTAGCAACTGTTTGAGCTTTTGTTAAACTTAGAGAAAATAGGTTGCTGTGATCAGTTGCCGGTATTGATCGATTTGAGGTGAACTTGAAGACCACGCAGGACACAACATTGAACAGAAGCAGCGAGGTGCGGGAAAGAACCAACTTGCTACCGGGAAACGCCAAACCACATGGGCGATCACTCTGCTTTCGCACTCGCATCATGGTGTGATGATGGTATCAACTTATGGGAGATTTTTAATGGAACTTTTATCAATTAAACCTACTCTTCTAATTCAGTTGTAGATGGCGCTGTGAAATCCTCACAAAATTGATCATTAGAGCGAAGAATCCCATTGCATTCTTCCAGATTACCTTCATAGAAATAACCATCAATGCTAAGATTGGTGCAACCAATAAAATGTTTGTAGACCTGCCAAGACGTAAGAACATTATTTTGTTCACTATTGATAGAATTTGTATTTTCAATAAATATTATAGAAATAGACACGGACTACAAGAAATTTATGCACGTGACAAAACTGACGCGCGCGTATTTGAAATTTTTCCACTCACGTGCCTTCCTTTTTCGGACTTCCGCAATGTTTCTTCACGCGAGAATATCGGTGAAATATAAACGACTATTGGGCATTTATTGTAGAGTTTCGGCTGTATTGTTCTACAACTAGCACAAGCGAAGATGTGTGTCACGGGGAACATCCAGAATAAACGTATTATCTTCAAATTAAGTGGAGAAATAAAGTTTGCCATCATTCCTTTGTAAAACATTTCTTCTAATTTCTAATGATAATATAACAAAAGATTAGTAATAAAACGCTGTGTAAACCTTACTACTTTTAACTGATTGCTGTAAAGATATTTTTCGCTCTTGGTATTTTAATGGTTTATGTAAATAATGTAAACAAAATGCTTTGAAGACACAACATGTTTGAAAAACTTCTAATTCCTTACATTATTCGGTTATAGATGGTATGGACTTATTCAATGATCCTATATTTTTTTATATTTTTTAGTGCACAACTATTTGCTGAACATTTTTATTGTTGTGGAATCAAGTTCTCCATCTCTTGAAAATACTAACCTGTTATACAGTTGCTGGACTGCACATATTGAAGCGCTAATGTGCTATATTTGTGGCATGTATTTATATTAATCTACGTAACTGTTAATGTTCTGAGTCGATTTACTACTATTGTCATATGTCAGTCAGCTGGAATTGCATTGAGCCATATAACTGCTACTTAATTGAGTCATTTCATATTATTACACACCACTTAAATGATATATTTCTCTGTCATTCTATTGCTAATATGAAACGTCATTTAGCTGATATTGTATTGAGTTATTTAACTAGTACTGAATTGAGTCATTTAACTGCTACTGAATTGAGTCAATGCGTCATTTAGCTAGTATTGTATTGAGCCACTTAATTGGTGCTGTATTGAGTCATTTCGATTTGTTACTCTTCATTTATCTGACACTGTATTGAGTCGTCTTGTACCGAGTCAGGTATTTGAAATTATACTCAGTTACTTACCTGGTGTTCTGTGGTAACTGAGTCAACTGATAACTTACTAACTCACTTAGCTGAGTTTTTGTTTTTTAACCACTTTGCCAATAAGGTGTTCACATTGGTATTAACCTTCTGCTGCTTTTAGTCTAAAAAAAATAAGGTTTCGATAACCATGATGGGCACAGAACAGACAGCTCATCATACAGCTTTCTGCTTAACAACAAAAACAGAATGTTAATCTGGTCGTTCACGGTAAAAACAAATATAAAAAATAATGGTTTGTCAAGACAATTGAAAAGAGGATTACCTTCCATGTACCCGATGTCTTTCCAAAATAGTTTTCCTTTTTCTTTTCAGCAATACTCGTCTTTTTTATATTATACAATATATTATCTGAGAAGTTCTGGGTGATAAAAATGATCAAATAAATAATTATTATAATTTTTATGAATCACAATATTAAACAGTTCTTATTTTTATTAGACTAATATTTTGTTTCCTTGAAGAGTGTCACCTCCTTCATTGGCACAGCGGTATATCTGCGGGCTCACACTGCTAAAAATTGTGTTTACATATCCATGGTTGACAGACCGCAGAGAGTCCATTGTGTAGTTTTGTGCTTATTTATAAACAAACAAACCTTGAAAAGTGTAAAATAAAAACATACATAAGTATCATTACCACCAATAAGATTTCTTAAATATCATATATGTTTTTCTGACTGACGTCCTTAACCTATGGTCTGCATAAAAATTATTTATCGTTTATTTCCATTTTGTAAAAATTTGAATGTCTTCATAATTGTGTGATACGAAAAGCTATATATTATTAAAATTTCTAATATTTCAAATATTAATAATTATTCCTAAGAAAGGAAACCTATTTATCACAAAATGATTTACCTATACTTTTAAAATATAAGCTTTTATGTAATGTATTGCCCCGCATTCCACTCGTTATCCGAGGGTTGCGGGTTCGAATTCCCGTCACACCAAATATGCACCCCTTTCAGCCATGGGGGCGTTATAACTTGACGGTCAATCTCACTATTCGTTGGTAAAAGAGTAGCTCAAGATGACTAGCTACCTTCCCTCTAGTCTTACACTGCTAAATTAGGTAGCCCTCGTGTAGCTTTGCGCAAAATTCAAAACAAACCAATATAATGTGTTAGTTAAATATTTGTAATTTAAAACCACATCATAGGTTTGTTTTTTTCTGTTATACATCTTAAAATCTTTGCTATAAAATATTCTCGAGGGAAAAAATGTTTATATTTTATTTTAAATGTCGATCTAATGTAGAATCTGATCGAATTCTGAATATAAATTAATGAATTAATGCGTGTTCTTCTTATTTTATTGTACTGTTAAATTGTACTAAAAACTTCATTTATTCACTTATAGCATTCTTCTTAAGACATTGCTTGTTTAAGAGAAATACCGTGACTAGTTTCTGAGATATACTGTGTTGCAAACTTTGAAGGTAAAGAGAAATAATATTTATGTTGGATAATAATTAATCAAGCGAAAATTTTTATCACATTATAGATTGTTTTTCAGAAAAAGAAAGAAAACAGAACACTTTTAGAAGCCGTGCAATAAATGTACATGTGAAATACGAGATAACTGGTCTCGTGAATTGAAGTGGAAATTCATTCAAAGATTTGCCTAAGCTTTTCAAACTTGTTCATGAAACTGTGTTTAAATATCTGAATGTTACTGTTGAACAGAGAGAACAACTCTCTCTTTTTTTGTTGTTGTTGTTATTAAAGGGACACCTACATATCTGTGAAAAACTAAAACGAATCAATTAGAAACGTGATCAGTAATTATATGAATTTACTCAGAACCAAACAACAGACATTCTCCTGTTCTTTAGTTCACTTCAAAAAAGTTATTATAGTTTCCATTCTTTGGGTTCGTCAAAATTAATTATAGTGAATTTTTTCAGTGTTACGATTACTTTTTGTTTTCTTAACTTAACTCCAACTATACAAAAAGAAGTTGATTAACGTTTCAGGTTAATAAATCTACGATCTGAAGAATGAAGGTTAAATATGAGTAAATGTTATTGTTAAAGTGCCCAGTTATACGCCACCTTCTGTAGTGAACACCAGATTCTATTAAACTTCCTTTATAGATTAACAGTTCCAAACGAAAGGAAGCAAAAAAGTGGCAAAGGTATTTTCCTGTATCCTGTACCAGCAACAGTGGGACTCAGCACACGTGGTCTCAAAGACGAACAGTCTAAATCTGACGATCTATTTACACAATATAATCGAGGAAAGGCGAGAAAAAGGTTGGGTGTAAGGAAAGAGAGATCTTTCATCTGGGTGGCCAGACTAGACAAAACCAAGCGAAAGTAAAACTTATCGGGACAGACTCTGTGTGGAAGTTGGAGATCAGGGTTTGACCTTGGGGTGCCTAGTCCCCAGGCTGGCCAAGAAAACTAGCCGCTCGATGAGGTAATACAAGCAACCCTCTGCACGCGCAGGGTGTAGTGGTATAGGAGCTCAGATGTGTTCAGGTAGACTAGATGGGCCAAAACTGGTACTAGGCTTAATTTGCGTGACCTACACAACACGCGTGCAAACAAGTGAGTATGTTTATATAATGTCTTTTAAAAGCAACTTCTAGTTTCTGCTTATTTTATCAAAGCTTAATTTTTACCCTGACAATTCATAGCATCATTATTGTTTTAAAATTTATATATATATATAGTATATTTTTTCATGTTTAAGCAGAAGCATGTTTTTAATATTCTTCATGTAAAGAAAAAAACAACAACTACTACTTATTGAATGATTGGTTTGAAACACTGAGATGTTCTCAGTGATGTCGAGAAAACCCACTTGTAGAGAAATATATATGCAAAAACTGCCCGTTTGGGTTGAGAAAATATTTTACATATAAGAGCGAACAACGTTTCGACCTTCTTCGGTCATCGTCAGGTTCACAAAACCTGAACCGATGACCGAAAAAGGTCGAAACGTTGTTCGCTCTTATATGTAAAATATTTTCTCAACCCAAACGAGCCGTTTTTGCATATATACTGAGATGTTCTGTCTCACAGCCATATTCTTGACTCATAAAAATTATGTTTATTCTGACGTTAAAGGTTCGATATCGTGGAACATTTTCTTACGCCAACTATTTACGTATTACTGTTGCTCATTGCAGCGGTAGAATTTTATTGTCATTTTTTAGGATCATCACTGATACAGAGAGTACATTAACCTGTATGGGGATCAAGCTTAATAGAGTGTGTGTTTGGTAACTGTCTGAAGGTCATGAGTATAGAAAAAAAAGTTTATAACCATGTCTGATGATCGCTATAGATAAAAAGTGTTTATAACTGTGGTCAACAGAGACAAAATGAAAATTTACGTTCATCCATGTGAGTCACTACTGGTGATCACCATAGTGACAATAAAATTTTTATGGCCGTGAATGGGAATCACCAGTAACAATGCAAAAAAAATGCTCAAAATTCTATAGGGGGATCACCATAAACGAAACAAAAATGTTTAAAGTCATGCCTGGATATCATCACTAACGGAACAAAAATAATGTTAAAATCATATCTGGGAATCACCACTAATAAAGCAAAAATAATGTTAAAATCATATCTGGGAATCGCCACTAATAAAGCAAAAATAATGTTAAAATCATATCTGGGAATCACCACTAATAAAGCAAAAATAAATGTTTCAAATCAAATCTAGGAATCGCCTCTAACGAAAATGCAAAGATTTATTATTATCTCTAAGGCTCATTAATTTTAAAATAATTGTTTATAGTCGTATATCAGAATTACTAATAAAAAACAAAGTGTTTTACAACCACGTAGAATACTGCTAAGGAATGACGAGGTGTTTTATTATTATTATTTATTATTATGATTTTTTAACATGGCCATAAGTATTAGTATCATTCATTATCTAAGTTTAGTACTCGCCGCCACTGATAAAAGAATTGTTTTATAATAAAGTGGCGATTTTGCAAATATTCTGAACATCATAATAGAAAGAAGCAGTCATTCCAGATAATAATGTCTTATAGACATGGACATTTTCGTAACTAAAATAGTGATGCTTTATAGATATAGACCTAGTCAAACTTTATGAAAAGTGGTGTTTGTTTGGTTAACCACTAACGAACTGTATACATAAGTACGTAGTTGATCACTAGAAGAGATGGTATTTTATAGTTACAAAGGCGGTTGCTCAATAGAATAAATAATTGATGTTCATCTAGTTTATTATGGATGAAACTGATTATTCATATATATATATAAAAACCTGGTTCATCATTCACTGGAAGGTACTTTTTTATCGAACACAGAAAATCATTTCCTAATGTATTTGATGGATATTGTTTCATTATTGGAGGGAAGTGTAATGTTTCTAGTCTATACTATCATGTATAAAACTAGTATCTTTGATAGCAGAACCGAATGTTTATACTTATGAACCAAGTTATAGTACATGAGCTATAATATTCTATGTAGTATAAAAAGTTTTATTGTGAAAATCTATATTAGGAATGTCTTGGCTAAAATCGACCCAAGAGTTAACTTAAGAACACAGTGTATATAGAATGTATGGGTAATTTTATATAAAGTCAGATAGCTTAGCTGCGTTAAGTAGAATTTGTACAAAATGATCTAATGCTTTGTTAATCCCACTTTTTGTTTTCATAAATGTAGTGAATCCTTCTTTTTATTTATTACAACAATATTTTTTCAATTAATTACGTAAAGCCAATAATCTAAGATACTGTAAGTCATCAGATACTTTTTAAGTCACGAGAATTTTCAGTGTTAACCAACAGAAATCCTTTACTTTTTAATTTTGTTCAGCTACAAAAATAATTTACTTGTAAGCAATTTTAATATATCGATGTAATTTATGATAAGCAGTTATTCTATAGAATTTTAGGTGAAGGTCATGTTTAGTTTTATCTTAAGATAAGTATTTACCTATCATAAAGCTAGGAAAGAAATGGAAATTCGCAACATATGAAACCTTTCGTGAAACATTCTTATGAAAGAGGTCTTTTCTATGTTATTTATGTGCTAAGAACATCTTTTTTTCGTGAGATGCGTTCGTGAAACTGATCAAAGATTATCATGTCTATATGAAAGTAATATTCTGCATAGTAGAATTACTGTTTTATATTTAAATCCAATTTAATGTTATATTAGAGGTATTGCTTTATAGTTATGATCAAGGTTATATAGGAAAGTTATGTCATATACAGCAAGTGTAATAATAACAAGGTTATAGACGAAAGCAGTATCCCACACAACAGATGTAGTATTGTCTTACACTTATGACCGTGGCTATCACATGTAAAAATCATTTTGTATATACTGAATGAATATAGTTTTTTTTAAAATATGGCCAAGGTTGTATGTCAAAGTAATATTTCATATTGTAGATATAGTGTTCTATGCTTAACAAGATTATATGTTAAAGTAATATCTGTCACATAAGTATTACATCATACTTGTAACTAAAAATGTCGTATAAGGAAATAATATTGAGTTTAGAATACGTAGTGCTCTATACTTATGGTCATGATTATTTATCAAAGTAGTATTCTATGAAGTAGAAATGAAGTTTTATAATAAAAGGTATAAAAAGAAATAATATTCTATAATGTAATGTTTTATACTTATCTTTTATATTATGAAAATCATATTCTGCATGAGTATATCATAGGTAAATTTCATACTATTAAAATCATGTGTAGCAGTATTAACATTTTTGTTATTTTTTTTCTTATGACGAAGCTCATCATATATGGAAATAACATTACATATAAAAGAAGTGATGTGTATTTTTGTTTGTTTTTTGAATTTGGGGCAAAGCTACACGAGAGCTATCTGTGCTAGCCGTCCCTAATTTAGCAGTGTAAGACTAGAGGGAAGACAGCTAGTCATCACCATCAACCGTCAACTATTGGGCTATTCTTTTACCAACGAATAGTGGGATTGACCGTCACATAATAACGCCCCTACGAGCATATTTGGTGTGACGGGGAAAAGAAGTGATGCCTTACACTTAAGATCAATGATATGTATTAAAGTAATATTCCATTCAGTTGCAGTAGTATTTTTGTACTTATTGTTAATGTTACATTTTGATACTAGTATGTTATGCATAAAAAGTAGTGTTTTATACTTACTTATATAAAAGTAGCGTCATATGTTGTTTTTACACATTGTAGTGTCATTACATTATTTACTACATCAATAAATATCGTTTAAAATATCTTAACATTTTGACTATATTTATTTGTGGCCTTGAAAACTGAGACTTCAGCACAACAATTGGTAGTGGCATGTACACATATTTATGTTACAAATGGAACTGCCGATAATATTTGGACATGTTTACGTCCTCGAAAAAAAAAAAAAAAAGTTAAAACTGAGGCGCTGATATTGTACATGCAGCCTTGAGATTCGTGAAACCGTAACTGGGCGATAGAAGCTTACACGCACCAAGATAACTTGTCTGTCGGTAGTGGTGATGGGACCCCATGTTTTATAGCTAAATTTGAGACGTAAGATAAAGAAAAAAATAACAGTCCTATTTTATTACTACTTATAGGGCTTTTGTTAAAGTAAAAAAGTAGTACAGAATAACTGTGACGAGAATGTGATGTGGTATATGTAGTCGTATGTAAACAACGATAGTACCAATATTTTATAGCCACGACTACGTTCACCGCATAGACACGTGGTATTTCATATCTATGCACAAGAAGTCATAAAACAGAAAAATTACCGCGTATCAAAGTTGAAAACGCTCATTTGTGTATTACTAGGAATTTCGTGGTGGTTAACCGGTGCAATTTGTAGCTCCAATGAAACGATGAATGTAGGGCATTCGTATGTCTGAAACACATTTAGAATTAGGATTTCTAATTCAACAAGAAAAACATACGTAAAGGTACAGTAACAACTTGAAGAAATATTTTGTTAACTAAAAAAGAAAAAAAATATTTCAAGATAACGCGTAAACCATTTTACAGTTTAAAGTTTTGAAATGAGAAATTCCAACGTCTACCTTATAAAAACACATTGTAATAATGGAAAATTATAACTTTATTTTCCAAACTACATGTATTACATTTAGTTTGAGTTTGGAATTAATGTTAAAAACATTTTCTTTTCGTTTTGATTTTTGTTGTAGTGAAAACGTCATATTAATCTCTTCATTCTTGCTTGTAGTGTAGTAAAAGTACTTACTTTTAGTCTTTCGATTCAGGCTTGAAATAAAAATATCTCATTAACACTGATTCGCATGATCCTAATAATTAATTTAATTTTCCAAAATACCTCCATTGAAATTCGTCTTTATATGTTTACCCTTTGATATTATAAAAACATAATTTTAATTAACTGAATCGTACATATAGTAATATAAACACTAAGTAACATTAACCATCTGAGTACGAATTATTGTGTATTGGAAAAATGTTATGTTCTCATATGTGTTGTATCTCTCAAAACATATATCATTTTATAGTTTTATTTAATAAATTGTTTCATAGTTTAGTCAAGACAAAGCCAAAATGTTAAAAAAAAACATTTTTATCATATGATATGTTTTAAATTAAAATGTATCCTGAATTTTTTAAGAATTTTAGCTAAAGAAATTATATGAATCTTCTTTTAATATTTCATACAGCAGTTTTAATCACGCTATAACTTCGTTCATATAAAACTACAATACTTAGGAATTTCTCTTTTATATTTACGTCTAATTTCTTAACTTACAGTTTTTATTCGTATTTATCAAACCATTTAAGCTATATTTTGATTCAGAATTTCGTTAGATATTATTTTATCGAATATTACTGTTTTTTATTTTGCATAATGCTAAATGATTATTTATTTTATCAGTTAACTTTTTATGTAACGCTTTGAGATATAAAACATAAGTTGCTTGACAGTGTTAGTTTAATAAATTTTAACGAGTTCAATCACTTGTGGAACACATTTCAACTCATAGTTTTGGACAATGATTTTTTAGCCCGGTATCTATTTCAAGTTATAGTTTTTCGTAGTTTTTGCTTATATTTCCAATTAAGTTCTATATTTTTCTCTTCTTTTTCATGTGTTTATCATGTAACACTTGTTTATTCAGGTGTATATTTCATTGTATTTTACTTTCTTCTTAATTCTTACGTTTAGTTTTACCGTAAAGTTTCTTCCAACCACATTTGTTCTAATTTTTATTGATTTATCAGTTTTATTATTTGCATATCTTATTTGCATACAAATCGTTAAACGATGTTTCATTTCGGTACAAATTCAGTATAGATGATAAAAATCCAACAAATATGAAACACACACACAAGTATTTTTCATTTTAGCTCTGTGTAACATTGGCTTCAACTAGTCAAGAAAACGTACAATAACAACGCCTTATTTGGCATTTACTATCATATTCATATATTGGAAAGAATAACTTGTAATAAACATATTATATGAATACGTAACGTACTTCGTTTAGAAATAATATCCTTTACATCGTCGGTTGATAAAAGTTTAAAATAATATTCTATACAATATAACTTGTAGCATGTTAAGTTATTGTGGCTTTGTTATTTCTATGGAGTAACACGATAAATTAGAAAAACATTATTAAAAAATAAACATATATTTACCTTTGGACTATTTCCAAACCTATTCATTGGAATACAAGATACATCTCATTCGCCCTTCTTCAAGCAACGTATGTCTAGCACATTCGTATGTGAACAACCTGCAAATCCCCCTCATTTATTTGTATTAGATAATAGAATCCAATGAAACCTGCGTTGCTTGTTTAATGCGTATAAGAACGCATGATTATCAGAAGACCAGTTTTCAAAATCACCTTTCGATCGCTTTAAGTCCACATTTAAGTTTAAGAAGGTAATGTGGCAAATAAGGATCTTAACGTTCTCTGAACCTGGTTCTGGCTGATCAAATAAAATTGGTAAATGTATTCCATTTCTGAAGAGGAGCATATAGCATTGTCATTTTTTATGTATTCGAATTTGTATACGTACACTTTGTCCCATAATTTCAATATGCTTCATTTTTCTGTACACAGAACCAACCCTAAAGAGTGTACTTTTGACACAAACCTTATACCTCAACATAGTATTACATTTATGTATTATGGCACTTTCTAGGTAAATAAACATAGCCTAGATTTAATATCTGATCAATAACTACACGGAGGTTTCAGAAGCCATCTACACAAACATAGCTTCATTAAAAACAAGGGAGAATTGTTATAAAAAGATTGAAAACTTTGTAGCAGTGCTACGTTTTTAACGACCTAGTTTCATTAAAACTCAAGTAGGGACTGTTTCAAGCCAAATTTTAAGACTTTATAACAGTGTTAATTTTAAGAACCTAGCTTCATTAAAAATAAAAACAAAACAAAGCGGAATTGTTGCATATAAACTTTAAAAACTTTGTAATAATTCACGTTTCAATGCAGAAGAACGTTTTGAATTGTTTTCTAAATTTTCTTCTGGTTGAACTAAAAATATGTATATATTTTGTATCGCTACTTGCATCTTTTTGCGTATATATGTCGATTACTGATTTTGAATCTAACGTATTTCGTCTTAACATAGTAGGTAGACTTTATGAGCTGCTTGGTTCTTTCCACTGAAAGTTCACTATATGTTTATAAAGTCATAGTCATTATATACCTATATGAAATTGTATAAATCATGATTAATGTTTGTTGTTGTTTTTTGTACGTTTTCTATCGAAATGGGATTACGTTTGTAAACACATTATTTGTAGGACATACATATTTACTGAACTTTACTGTAACATGTTAAGTAGTCATAGTGCAAGTTTTCGTCTCGATTAATCTTAGATCATTTTTTAGTTGGAAGAGCACCTAATCTGTCACAAATGTTAAAACATTTTACTCAAAGAGTTTCTTTAATAGACCTGGAATAACTTGTTTAATTCTTGTGATGCTGTATATTATCTACTGTTTTTAACTTTCAGGCTAGTCAAGATTACACACCACCGAAAATGAAATATTATCTTTAGTCATAACGTTTTTGAGCGTATAACAGAAAACTGCAATGTCTTTAATGAAATAATTCGAGTTTTTAATCGATTTAAAATGATGCAGCTTTCAAATAGATAAAAAATAAAAAGCAAATAAAAGTTTACAGTTAAAAAAGTAAAGAAATTGTATTAGTTCGCAATTGAATGTATGTAAAAATTCACATTTTGAAAGTGTCTTGGATTTGAAAAAAATTATGTGTGTGGTGTGTCTTTTGTATATTTAAAATATTTATACAAAGAGTGCATATAACATTGCATACCTATATATATTTACATATATCGTTTGTACGATATATTACATATGTAATTATGTTTCATGCCACGACGCCATGCGAAAAGCAATATGTTTCCATTTTTATATAAGGTGTTTACTTTCATTAAACATTTTTGTTAAATTTAGTCCAAAGGTGTCCTGGTTCTCGGTCTACACCTTAAAATGAATCCTAGGATATTTTTTTTTTTGAATAAGTTGCAAATTTCATCTATTGGCCTAAATAAACATAGTATAAGGTTGAAACAAGCAGTATTTATATACTCATATTTAAGCAGTTTTGTTATAATAATAAGTCAAGTTACACAATTCTTAAGCTAAATTTTTGTTTATTTGAACTTAAGCACAAAGCTACACAATGAGTTGTCTCTGCTCATTTTCGAATTAAATGTCTAAAATAGCATTGACATCACTTAAAACATTATCAAACTTTGCTACAACTGTGGAATAACTAATAAATATCTTAAGACATGAAATATGGAACTTGAAATTATGAAATGATAATATTCAAATCAAGAAAAGAAATTTCTCTAGTTACGTGTTAGAAGAAGAAACAGTTTCTATTTCTGTATTATGGAAGATATATAAAGTTTAAACAAAGAATACGCCTTAATTCACAATATCAAGGGACACATTCAACCAGTTAATAAGAGGATGGTAGATCTAGTACGCATACGTTTAAATCTCTATACAGAAGATCAACAGAATCTATTAACTATAGAATACAAGTAAAGTAATAACATGAACAACGTCTCTCGTAACAGCGTTTTGAAACGTCTTGATTATATATATAGTAAGGCAGAGATTACTTTGAAGTTACTGTTTAAACGCCGAAAGCAAATGTACCTTAATTTTTTCCATTTCAGATCCCAAATCAAAGGTGTGAGAAAAAGATAATTTCAGACGCATCATTTGTCTTTGACAGGTCACTGCCGACAATGTTTTTCGTGTATACCCTAATTTCTTAGCTGGCTTGAAAATGAAAGAGGAATTAAAGAGAACATAGAGGAAAAAAAATAACTCCAGCTTACGTGACTTTGATTTTTATCAAAATGTTAGTCCTATTGATTTCTAAAGCACAGATTACTTTGTCGTTGTTGTTAACGGGTTATTCGTTGACTTACCCGATTGACCTCCATAAGTCAGTTGATATTTTCATCTTACTTAATCCGTACGAATGACGGATTGAGAAACAAAATAAGTATGACATCGGAAAAATGTAATCTGTTCATTTTATTGGCATTTACTTCTCAAAACACTGTAGCTAATACGTAATATAACTGGCTAATGGTATGAGTCAGACAAGTATAGAACTTCAGGAAAAGGAAGAATCAGTTGAAAGTTGAAAAGTCTCAAGGCAGTATTAAGGGGTGGATCTTGTTCATTGAAATCTGGCTTCTTAATTATTTTACTGAATTAAATCTGAAAACATAAAATTTAAACTACGCTATGCCTACTGAAAAATTAACTAAAACAAACGTACCACTCACAGATTTTGATGAAACTTAAATAAAATATAAAGATAACAACATATTTGATACGTATTGTTTGAAGAAAAACCTCAAATTCAAATTTCTAAATTACTTTAATTGTTTTCATTCACCACTAGAGTGTACAGGACAACTTGCAAAAAAAAACACTTGATTTTGTAAAACTATCTGAAGTTAAATCCTTTACTTGAACTCCTTCGAATGAAACTTGGTAAGCAAGTACTTACTTCTTTCTACGTTTGCCTGTTTTTGGATTTCATAAGTTCTCTTTACCCTTCCAAACTGTAAACAAAAATACACATCATATATTTTATTCGATTTTTATTTCGCCAATTTGATTTTTTTCGTAGTAAAGAGAGCTAAAGTTCGTGATCTGGTTTTATTGTGATAATAGTATTCAGTCGAAAGGCCCAGTATGGAAGGGTTTGACTCGCACTCTGAGGGTCACGGGTTCGAATCCCCGTCACATCAATCATGGTGGCCCTTTCAGCCGTGAAGGCGTTATAATGTGACAGTCAATCCCACTATTTGTGGGTGAAAGAGTAGCTCAAGTGTTGACGGTGGGTGGTGATAACTAGCTGCCTTCCCTCTAGTCTTACACTACTAAATTATAGATGGCTAGCGTAGATAGCCCTCGGGTAGCTTTGCGCGAAATTCAAAACAAACAAACAAACTCATCGAAAGTCTCTTTTATTGTTGTTGTTTGTTGTAAGCCTTATAAATTAAGGTTATTGAAGAGACAGCAATATTTTAAACAAACAACAAATGCATATTTTAACTACAACAAATAGCAGTATTTTCTTTTTTCTGAAGAATAAAAACAAAACTACAAGTTTAACGTTATTAATTCTCTACTGTTTTATAACAAAATTCAAGGCCCGGCATGGCCAAGCGTGTTAAGGCGTGCGACTCGTAATCTGAGGGTCGCGGGTTCGCATCCCCATCGCGCCAAACATGCTCGCCCTCCCAGCCGTGGGGGCGTTATAATGTTACAGTCAATCCCACTATTCGTTGGTAAAAGAGTAACCCAAGAGTTGGCGGTGGGTGGTGATGACTAGCTGCCTTACCTCTAGTCTTGCACTGCTAAATTAGGGACGGCTAGCACAGATAGCCCTCGAGTAGCTTTGTGCGAATTTCAAAACAAACAAACAAAATTCATAGTCAGGAAATACTTCTACCGTGTTGTATCTTATTTGTTACACAAATATCATAAGTTATAAGAGTTGCAATCTCAGATTAAATTACAATTTTATATTTTTTCTTTATTTTTTGCAAAACACTTGTGTTACTATGACGTCCGGTTATTCGTCTGTATGTTTGTACAAATTGTCGAATGTATTAAATGAACTCTGATAAAAAAACAACTTTTTTTTTTTTTTTGTTTTGTAGTTGTTGTCGAATATTCATATTTTCGTTCCTTATTTTTAGAAGTAAGACTATTTTAGTTGCATAACTGATATGATTTCATCTATCCACTGTATGATTTCTTGCCTCAAAAATCTAAATACTATAGCTGTGTAATAGTTTATCGTGGAAGCTTTCAAGTATCAGGTGACAAGAAAGTTGGTTTTCAATTATTTTGTGCTCGTTTATAAGCGGATTAATCTCGTTTACTTATGGAAGATGTCACTGAAATAGACAGTTACTTTCGATAAATTTAAAAAAAACACAGCAATAGCAGGAACTACCACTTATATTTCCTTATAATATATTACCAATCAATTTATGAATATACAGCAACGTAAAGTCGACTTCAGGCGTACGTTTCAGAATGTGTCGTTCTAATAACTTATTCTTGTGTCAAGTTACCTGATTAAGGACTATAAATAAAAAAAGAACTATGTTGCCTAACGTGGATTCATTTTGAAAAGTTTATACGTTTATAAAAATTCTAAACAAACGTTGCTTTATTAACTTTGAAAATATTTTTTATATATAAAATATACATTTATATATATATATATATTATAAATATATTTATATATATTTATTGTCAATCTACTGATTGATGCCACCTTAATCTATAATATAGCACAACTTACAACTTTATAAGCTTTAAATTGCATGTCTTATACAGCACTCAAAACAAGTAAAATATAGTTATAACATTTAGTGATATAACCTTAAAAAACATGGCTGTTATAAAATAATGTTACTTAATTTTTTTATGTGAATGAGGTATTTGGCGAAACACGCTGTGATCTGTAATTTGAATGATTGGTTATTGAAACCATGCTTATAACTAAACATTTCACGTGGTGGCTATATATCCTTGCAGTGATAACATTATGTTTTACTACGATATAACGTATAGTCAATATAAGCAGGGGAAACAATATAATACTGATGTTGCATGTTTAAAATCAGAACGTAGATGTGAAGATAAGAGGTCTTTAATTATTCCTTAAAGAAAATTGTTTCCAGACATATTTGGAGTATGGATGCGTGAGCATCCTGTACATGGTCGTCATGACTTGAGTATTGTGAGAATAAGCCACTCCATTCTATCAATCTCGTCTTCTCGCACTTTAGTGAAAGGTTTTCATGAAATAGGTTGTTTATATAATTAGCCGGTATCCCCATGTGGTTGCGAATACTTGATTCAGTCATGAAGCAGGTATCCTACGATTGCAGCTAGTCAGAATCAACAAATTAAGATTATGTGCTTCTGTTTTAGACGATGCTATAGCTAAGTGTCAGAGGATCTGAATTATTATTATATATAAATCTGCACATACCATTATCCAAATAACCAATCACTTGCACTTCAGATAACCTGATAGATTATCATATAGCTAATCAGTATAGCACAGAAATGGATTATGTGATTGTTATCATTTTAAAACAACATTGTTAGAAACGAAAGTAACGTTATGCCATTAATTTCGTTGGCTATTTTATTTGTGACTCCTCTGATAAAATTTCATAGAGGTTGTGCCTTGCTTTATCATTTCAAACTTTGAAATATAAAGTTTAGAAAGCCCCATACATTATAATTATGGGGTTTAACAAAATTCAAAATTATTTTAAATATTTAAGTATACTTTTACACTGAGATTTTTTTTCTGTATAGATATAATACCGATGTTAAAAATATAGTTTTATACTATTAAAATTTTCGTCCTAAGTGGTTATATAATTGCTAGTGACATAGCTGGTTGCTGAATTGTATCATACACCCACGGTCTTCTTGTTTTTCTTACCTATCTGTGACATAATTCATTGCATGATAAACCTTTTTGATCCTTCGTAAAATAATCAATCTGCATTCTAATTCAGAATGTGGCCTTCATTTATTTGTTTTTCTCAGGTACGTAGGCTACATTGTACATTGGAATATGATCCTATTTTTCTTTTTGAGGTAGCTAGATTACATTCTACATCAGAATATGATCCTACTTTTTTCAGGTAGCTATATTACATTCTACTTAAGGACGCGATTTTTTTTGTTACTCTAATAAACATGCTGCACTGTACTTTTTGATACGATCCTTTTGTATTTCTTAAATAACTAGTTTGCATTGTTATTAATGATACGATCCTCCTTATTTCTTTTTAAAATAACTAGGTTACTCTATACATCAGAAATAGATAAATTACTATCTATGCTTCAGAATAGCGTCTATCGTCTCTTCTAAAATGACTGTCGTATATACTACTTCCATATATATTTTCCTTTCTCAAATAGGTAGATTGCCTTCCACTTCTGGATACGGTTATTTTAGTTTTCAAAAAACTAAGTTGCATAATTACCCGAGGAATGTTTTCTCTCGTTTATTTCTCAAATACCTACGTTGCACTACAACTTATAATATAGCCTTCTTTCTCAATTAGCTAACTCACATTCTACTCCAGGATGTTGCCTGTTTCTTATCTCTCATATAGTTCCAATTTTCTGTGATCCTTTCTCCCCTTCACAAATAGGTTCATAAAACTATACGTTAAGATAAGTTTTTTAGTTTTTTTTTAAATAACTAGGTAAATTTTTGCTCCAACTTCTTGCCTCTTTTTCAAATAGTTATAACTTACAGTCTATTTAAAGATGTATTATTATTCCTATCGTAGACAGTTACGTTATAGTATATTTCAGAATACGGACATATTTCTTTATCTAACTAATAAGTACACTACATTCCAACTAAGGATATCGCCTTCTTGTTTTGCCCAGTTAATAATTTCATTACAGTGAATATCAGTACGTCCTTTTTCTTGTTTCTTAAAAGCTCCCTTAGACCACACTTAAGGAGATGTTCCCCTTACTCTCTCTATTAAACACCTGAGTTACATTCTACTTTAGAACACGATAATCTTATTTCTTTCTCTGGTACAAGTGTACTCTACACTAAGATATAATTATCGTTTCTTTTAAAATTACTAGATTAAACCCTACGTCAAAATGTGGTTCTCTAGCTTCTGCCTCGAATCACCATAAGGTATTTGTTTCTTTCACAAATGGCTCGTTTATGCTTTAACTTCAAATGTTGATAGTTATTTCCAAAATAGCTATACCACATATAGACTTTTTGTTTGATTGTTTTAAATACATGGGTTACATTCTATTTAAAGTATAACATTATTGCTTCTTGTTTTGACAGTTCGATTGCTCCTACTTAGATGTTATTCTCTCATTTCTTTGACAAATGACTGCATTATCTTTGAGTTAAATCATCACCTTTAAACATTTACTATTCTATTTAAACATTTACTATTATATTACACGTTTATGTTTAGATTCACTTTTCACCTTTCCAACATCCAATCAATAATTCAAGAAACCAGAAGTTCATGCAACTATCATTTCAATGTACGAAATGAATATGCAATTTTTTTTTACCTAGCGTTTTTAGATGATGTAAATATGTGTGATTTATACTTTTATAATAATGTAATTTCTTCTCGTTAAGATTGGATATTTATGTTGTCTTAGAATTTGTTGTCAGCTTAACTGGAATTATCACGTAAATGTAATCGCAGATTTTCAAAAAGTTAAGTTAGTTGTTGTTTAGTTGGTTTGTTGCTTGCTTTGGAGCAAAGCTACAGTGGGCTATCTGCTACGTCCATCGTGGAGAATTGAAGACCCAGATGTTAGCGTCGTAAATTCGTAGACTTACTACTGTCCTATTGAAGGACAATAAGTTAATTGAAACAGTCACGTGTATGTATAATCGTAGATAAGTAACAATTTCAAAAACCTGTTTGCGTGTATAACGGAAGATCTGTAATACATTCACTGTAATATAATTAATATATGTAGCTGTAAATAGAAATACTGAAGTAAATTCCTTCAGCTATGTTAATTAAAATGTTTCACGTTTCATTTTATATAATGCAAAGATGGATATTTAAAGTAGGCTCACACAAACAATAATAAGTATTGGTAAAAGTGAGAAAGTTTGTAAGTTCAATCAGTATAAGACAACGTGTAACTGTCATAACATAGAATGTTTGCGAGAGATTTATTTCCGTAATGAACTGAGTACATTGTTAAGAATGCTTCTGGAAAGTTATTTATTTAATAAACGAGATTGTAACTATGAAGTTAGAAATCTCTTATGTTTATCCTGGATTTTAAAATCGTACTTTTAAAGATAAATGTAAACTTCACATGATTTATTATAAACTCATAATGCTACATCTACGTTTCATGTGATTTGATATTAATTGGACATTTCTTTATTTTGCAGGTACTCTACAAGGTACAATGTTGATGTGATAAAACAAAAACTCATCTGCAATGTAAATTATATAGAAATAAGTATTTATTAAAAACCACAGTTAAAAAAAACATTTCGCATTATTCTCTTCAATTATAAAAACACTTTCAAACACGCACTTAATTTCAAATTTCCATTTAAAATTAACTTGAGAAGCAAGATTTCTGAAGTAGAAAACCTTCCTGAAGTAACTTTTGTACACCACTTCAAGCTGAAAACAGAGATGTTAATTCTTCCTGGTGCAGCTTTTATTAGCCTGTCTCCCAGGGCCTGAGGTTCTAGCCTGTGATATTTAAAATTTCACAACCTAGGGTCTCAGGGAGTGGGGAACAGGGTCCATGTAGAAAAATGACCTGCGTGTTTGCATGTTCACATGAATCAAACTCATGGTTAAAATTTCTCTAAACACATCGTTCATATATCACTAATAAAGTTGTTTGCCTGAAGAACTACGTCTTTAAACTGCAAGTTCAAAACAAGAATACCGTGCTGAGAAATCATGTTAACATTATCCAGTCCGAATATGAACAGGTGAATCGTGTTAATGATTTAAGAAAATTAGTATTACCGATTCCAACACACACACATATATATATAAAAACGTTTAGGAATATATGGTTTTTAAATTCAAGAGATCATTAAATTTTGAAAATGTCTTTCATATATTTTGTGTTCTTGCTAATTACAATCAATTTTAGAAGTTACATTTCTCTTACTATTTATTTCTCGGATTGCTTATGCATAACATATATCTTTGGACAGTTAAATTTTTGTTTAAAAATAATTCAAAGGCGAGTACTCAACATTAAGTTACAAACTCTAAGATTGAATCTGAAATTTAGTATCGTATAATATTAAGTAAAACTGAACGTTATGCTTTTTCTAACACACGGTTTTATATGTTGTCTTCATAGTCTCTAAACAAATATATTAAAAACCGTAAAATAATTCAAAATCAGCATTACTTGTGAAAATTTTCAGTAAGGATAAAATGTAACACTGTGATCCGAACAAGGTACAGGTTTTTGCAAGTTGTTTACTTCATGTGAAAGTTTGTAGCTGATAAACTCTTGTCAACAAGTTGTCTGTAACAGATCGCGAAAAAATAAATTTCAACCCATGATCTTGTCGATGAACTATATGTTCTAATTTCTTATGTCCCTGTCTCCATTTGGTCGAATGTAACAATCCTAAAAATACATATATAAAAGTAATTTTCAAAACTATCGCAAACGACTAGTAAAATATCAGATATTTCACACCTAATACCTTTATTTTCTAACTGGATCAATTTCTGGTCATATCTTAATACAATATTTTATTTATCTTTTGTTGTAAGGTTCGTCACTACAGAAAGTACCCAGTCAGCCACTTGTTCTGTTCCAGGCCAAGTGACAATCAGAGCTCTCTGTAACTGTTGAGCTATTTATCAGTAAAGTCTCTAATAAGTATGTTTGTAACTTTTTTTCTAATTCACACTAATGAAATTAAGATATGCTAATCCCTGTATCCACGAACTTCTCCACTAGGTCTATAAAGTTACCTTTCCTATGAAACAAATAATAAAATGCACTTGTTTATTTGGTACATTTCGTCTTCATGTTTCGAAATACTCTAAAATTATAATTCGTGTTTTTTTATGGTTATGAAGACTAGTACATATCTACAGCTGGCGCTTGTAGTACACGCGGGAATTCTTGAGTTGAAATATATTCAAATTCTATAAACCATGCAGTACACGAGTTCCTTCTACATTTTACAACGTGTGGCTATATAAAATTAAAAGCATGTCTCGTATTGATTAAAAGACATTTACATTTCGTATCAGCTTTAAGTTTCCTACGTTAAACAAACGAGCATGTTTAACGATCAGCTTCAAATTACAGCTATGCTTTTGGGTTTACCGATAATTTAGGGGTGTAATAAAGCTACTTGAATAGTATTATCAGGTGAAACTTATCTTTCTAGTGCACGTGTTTTAAAACGTCATCGTTTTCTTAAAATACTAAGAAGTACAACTTAGAACGTAGCAGAAAGAGCACAGAACAAACTAGAAACTAATAAGGCCTTGCCTACTATTTATTATAGACTTCGATCTTTTACAGAGAAGAAACAAGTTTTATAATATCTAAGTGATAGTTTTCATTCCATTACCAGGTTTGAAAGATAATGGGACGAGATAAACAACTTATCGTCTATAACACTTGTCCAATCACCTGTGTATTATGTAGTGTAGAATGACTTAGAATATTTATGATATAAACATGGAATAATACTACACTTTGAACTTAAAGTTTACATAATAGAACACGTAGTGAAGATATTAACTTAGAAATATACTTTTGGTCACCATTGCATTTTTGAATTATTACGATAATAACATCATGGAGAACTGTAAACTCAAATAAACAGTTTTGAATGGGGATAAAAGAGGGAGATGCACAAAGAGAAACAGAATACATAATACTCTATTACCAACACACAACAAGGGTATAACACGCATAATACACTATAAACGTCACACCACGAACACACTTGAAAAAGGGTTGTTACTTCTTTTATTGTTAAAGAAATCGTATACCTAATGTGAATTTAAAATATCTTATAAAACATTGATAAATGTTTGTACTCTGTTCTGATCCTATACTACATTAAAAGTGAATATCTGTAAATGTATCTGGTTGCGAGTCAGTTTCATTAAGGTACTCTTATGCATTGTTATTTTCAGACTAAACGGCTTACTTCACTTCATTTTATCTCTAACTATAATTTTTAGAACTGCATTAACACATTAAATATTCTTTAAATATCTACATATTCTTCCCCAGTTTTAACAGTAATGTCATCTACATTAATGACAGTTAAAAACTGCAGCTATCTTTTCACTCATGGAATACATGTCTAGATTGAGATTAGAATAATAAATCGCAAAGAACAGCACAGATGAGATCATTGGTAGGCAGGCACTGATCAAGCTGAAATGTTCCATAGTACTAACCGAAATGTATCTCAACAATATCGAGAATGAAATAGCTAAATCACACGTTTCGAAAGAAATTAGTCCCTGACCTTGTTCAGATTGAGGAAAGCCTGATATAAATTATATCTACTCAGCCTCTGATGTAGCTCTAATTCTGCTGCTGTGATCTTTGTTCAATCTTCGTGCTGATTGAATACGTACGTCCTTGTCAATGTGCTTTTGGTTTTGCTTCTGTAATTGTCATTAAAAGTTGGTTGTTGATTCGGCTCAGTTCTTGTCACATTATTACTCCAATACTACCAATGTGATATCTGCCAATTTTTTGTTGTGATCTTTGCCAATTTTCCAGCTTCTAGATTTAGCCGAGCTATTGTGCTATGATTCATCCATGTTTGTGATTTAACACCTATTTAAACTTTATCTTTTCTTCTTTTTTTTTGTAACTGAGCATAGTTTATAGTGTTGATGTAACTTCGTGGGTTAGAGTCTTGTTTAACAGTGTCAGATATCATGAGTAAGTCCTATCAAGATGTGATGAGATACTTGTTTTGCTTATTTTTATGAATATTGCATTTCTGAAGCAGACCAATAAAAACAAATTTTACAAACAAATTGCAATAACGATTAATAAAATAAGAATTACATAAATAGGTGTGAGACTATTTATCCAGTATCATAATTTTTTTATTCTTTTCAGTTTACACTTGGTTCTCTGGTAAAAAAAACAAAGCTTATAGTAACGCAATGGAATAAAAATGTTGCTATATGTTCTATCATACAAACATCTCTCTTATTTCATTTGTAGCTCTTTCATTGAACTCTCGACGAATGAACATTTGTCGTTTTACAGTCAACGCATCTGTAAATTTTATTTTGCTATATTCAACTTGTCAAACTGAAACCGATAAATTAAGAAACACGCGCTCACGTTTTTCTTCACTTCAGATACTGATATCTAAGCTCAGCAGAATTTTCCGATGAATAAACAAACATCACACAAAGGTCTTTCTGATGGATGAAGTCTAGGATGATTGAAATACGAGGTTTATGTAGTGTTAACCTTGACTTTTCAGTTCAGGTGAAGGGATCAAACGTATATTGTATACACGTAAACTTTAATAGAAGTACTTTTCGTACAGTATTACTGTTACCCATACATACAAACGTAAATATACGTACGTTTTTTATAGTATTATTATACATGCACACACATGTGCACCACAAATACATGAAAATATAGCATCATCAACATAAACACGCTGTATTTACATTCTTGGGTAAATAGGTTCTGAAATGTTAGAGTAGCATAAACCAGTTTGAACAACAAAATGAGCGAGGAGGCAGGAACAAGGTGTTTAGTTAAGCAATAACACTCCATCAGGTTGTCAAGAGATACCGTAGAGGCAGGTGGTCTCTTGCGTGAACGAGAAATCCTATTTAATTATTCTTTTGAGAATCCAGAGCAGTGGGTTTTAAACACTGTGTAGCTTGTATGGGGCTTATATTTAGCTGTAGATAGATACAAAAATAGCTTTCAAGATTGGGTCTCGAAAGACCAAGATTCTTCACGAAATATCGGTAAAATTATTTAATTTTTCGCAGCTTATATTAAAATTTCTCCACCTCCAAACGTGCTTGAAAACCTTTGATATATCCACCGTTTTTACGTTCAATATTGATAATCAGAAGTAAAATATCGTGAAGACGAAATTCTTTATCTGGAAGGGGTGGGGCTCAAATACTAAGCGACAACTTAACATTCGTTTTAATCCTCAAACAATGTTTATCAAGCTTACTACACCTTTTTTTTTTTTTAAAAAGATTCTGTTGCTCTAATGTCATCAACAGGTCTGTAATCTACCTCTACTATACCTCTATGAAGGTCGAACATGACTGAAGCCCAGGGGGCCTGTATTAACTCACACCCACCCATTCGCCAATGGATAGATATCTCCTTACGTAGATCCTAGAGGTAATAGCTTCGTGCGTGTACTCCATCAAGATAAAGAACTTATAGAAGTAACGCTCTAAGAGAATGCTACTCAGAAATATCAAACGTAGCTGCCTATTGTTCAGACGTAACGCAAATGTCCTTAGGTTTTTTAAATCTCTAGGTTCTGAATTAGTACAATAAATTAAGATTCAATGTTTTAAAACAATAATACGATGAAAAACAAAACATACTCACGATGAAGACAGCTCGTAATGCCCCACTCTATGAGCAGTTTTTACTTTGATAATATTTTTTCTACTTTATACAATATAGAAGAATCGCGTGCGAGAAAAAACAAATCACCCAAGGTCGACCAAATTAAATGGTTAATTGTCGAAGTTACAGACGAGAAACAAGGCTTAGAAAACAGAATATTTCGTTCAAACAAAACTAAACGAATATTGCCTTCATTGCAAATGTGCTCCTTTAATATTTGAATATTGTTTTAAATATTCGAATTTATGTAAATCGTAAATAAGGTTTATTCCGATAAATCACAAAAACAATACAGAGACTGGACACAAAATATCAAATATTACAATAGTGCGTTAAAAAAAAAATGAAATACGTTTTTAGAATATATATAAACGGTTAATGAAGATGAAAATATTTTGTCATCACTAGAGTCGACTTTATCAAAGTCTAGCGTATGTAGCTAATAAGAGAAAAAAACGTACACACTTTATATGATAAAACTGATCGTGGTTCAGAAAAAAAACATGTGAAAAACAACACATTTAGATTACAAACTATGTGTATCATCAGGAACAGATCAAAGTACAAATATTGTGGTCATATTTAGAAATTAAAAAATGGAGAATGAGAGAAAATAAATGAAACTTTCGGATACGCACCCGCGAAAAGCTAGTAACGTTTTGTTATTATATTCTCCCCCATGACTTCTAACGCTTAAAACTGACTTTCGATACTCGTGGTGAGCACAGCACAAATAGCTCATCGTGTGGCTCTGTGCTTAACGACAAGCATTATATCTTCAAAATGTTATAATGAATTATATTCTGATTACTACGAAGAAATAACAACAATAACAATATGTAGAGAAAATCTTTCTTTAGTATATACTGGATTTAAGAATTATGATAAAAATACAAGAGAACTTATGTTTAGAAAAACACAGTCAAAACATATCATGTCATATATATATTTGCGGATAAACAAAATGACGCCCGCCCACAAAATACACTGTTCAAAGAGATGCCTAACTTTAGTGTGTTTTGTTATAGCAAATCCACGTCTGGCTATCTGATGAGTCCGCCGAGGGGAATCGAGCCCCTGATTTTAGCGTTGTAAATTCGTAGACTTACCGCTGTACCAGCGGGAGACCTAACTTCAGTATCTGCCGGGAGTAATAGCTCCTAATGTGCTACATGAAAAGCAGTTTAGAAATACGATAGATAGTTAAGAAAAAAACAATAAGCAGATTACAAAGAGGGCAAAACTTCTGATTAATAACATGAATATGTTCATACCACAGGTGATATTGGTTATTAGGAAACTTGTAGAGGTAAATTTCAAAGACATCTCTTTCATACACGTATTTATATAAATTAAATTAATTAGTAATAAACTGGAACTCTGACAGCCAATGTTTGTTTGTTTTGTTTTTCAATTTCGCGCAAAGCTACACGAGAGCTATCCGCGTTAGTCGTCCCTAATTTAGCAATGTAAATTAGGCCGCAAGCCTATCTGTGGGCTTAGCATGGTCAATTGGTTAGGGCACTCGACTGTAATCTAAGGGTTGCGGGAAACAGTGAGCACGCTTAGTATCACATGAAAATACAAAGGAGTCATTTCAAAATTAATTCTGTGCTTTCCTTGTTAATAATTTCTACCAATATAAAAAAATGATATTTGGTAAAAGTTCAGTTTACGCGAAACCTCCATAATTCAATTTCTGTTTGGGAAGTTGTTTTCACTTGTTTATATGGTGTTTCCTAACTTTTAATGCTAAATTTTGATTCACAAATTCAATTCACCATTAAATTTATTTCAACTATAGCCCGAGAATTGCCGGTGGGTGGTGATAACTAGCTAACTTCCTAACCTCTAGTCTTACACTGCTAAATTAAGGACGGCTAACGCAGATAGCCCACGTGTAGCTTTGCGCGAAATTCAGAACAAACTATTTCAATAATTTAAAATAGATCAACGAACTGAATTCAAGCATCTTAACACGAAGTAAATACGTTACACTTTAGAAATATCGATTCAGATATATTATCTCACTCTTTACACAGTTGATTGTTTATACGTTTTAACATAAATAAAAAAAAATCATCGAAAGAAAATTCATGTCACAGAAAATATCCATACAGATATTATATAAAAACAAAACAGCGCATACCTGCAAATTGGGGTTTGTTATCAATTTCGAGTAGTTAGATTAATATTGATTTATGTATAAAGGTACCTTATATATAATCTGTAATCGTTATGGGAATGTTATAGTTGGTCGGGTAATCAAATATATTTTATTACTTGTAAACCAGAATGTGTAAGCTATTCAACATATTAATTGTCTTATAAAAAATAATATCATTTCTGGTTTAGAAAAACTTACAACTGGACACTTTAAGTGAGCTTATGACGTCAAAATGATACTTATCATTGCATACAACAAAGGCAAACATTTATTACCTAATACGCAGCACAGATATTACTCTGTATAATGTGTTAACTTAAGTGTCTGATCTAGAGAAAACTCAAATATTTATAGCCTTAAAAACGTCTCATTCTCTATTCACTAGTCATAAATATCAAGCGGCATCTCTTACCAGCCAGATATAACTGGTAAAAAGATATTTCAAAAAAATCATTATAGCCTTACTCCCAAACCCTTTCCCACAAGCCTTTCATAAAAAGTAGCAGCTGGTAAAAGTATACCATCGGGGTCGGTTGGAGACAGCGCTGTACGGCAGATGTCTGAATCATGGCGACCAGCCTAATGGTTGGTTGACAGAAAATTTTTGCTTTCTAGCAGATGCCTGCAGGGGTTCAGAGCGCGGCCGCAGTTCACACTGTTGGCTGACTCCTTTCTCAAGCAGGTTCGATAACGAGAAGCCAGTAGAGCCGTTTCCTTCTGCATTACGTAGGAATAACGTGACAAAGCTTTAATGCTAGAGGGTTTCGTAAAGCCTTAACACTTCTGTTCTCGTGAAATTTGGGGATATCACGTCGTTTTTGGTATGCCGTTAACGAAGTTTCAATTGTTTAGATGTAGTCTTTATTACAAAATAATTAAAGTTTATTCCTATTCGTGTCCAGATTCCTGAGTTTAAAAACTTTATTACTTTTATTCTCAACAAAAAGTAACTTTTTCATATATTTTTTCATGAAAAAAGATGAAAATTACAACAGGTGACAACACTTTTGGCGATAAACTTCCTAATTTTTTCTACTATTACTGAATGTAAAATATTTTATCAAATAAGTCTTAAATGTGATTTTTTTTGCTAAAAACATAATCTGGTTCTGGTTACCCTAACATATTAACTACTGCATATCAGTAAATAACATAACAGATCAAAATATTCTGACTATCTAATAATATGATAAAACAGATTATTTCATTTTACATATTGAAAACAAACTCGGTTAGACGCCAATTTACTAGCATTATTTAAAAAAAATCTTAAACCATTGGACACGTAATTTAATACCTTACTTACACTGGGATGATAAGGAAAATAGAACAGAGACAAAATTGTAACTTGCGTGTACGTAACACCCATGAAATACGACACTGAATCAAAAAAACCATATGCTGTATTAATCACTCAACATTGAGATTGGGTATAACATCAAAAATACATGTGAATATATAGTACGTTATGTCTTACGTAGATCACTTAAGTCACAAAAGAAGAAGAAAAAAACAGTTTTCAAATATCTACCTGGGTTTTAATGTTCAGAATTTGAGAAACAAAATTATTAAAATTAAGTCTTCACCTAAAACACTCTTGCTGGTCCTCAGAATGTGGACAGGGGACGAATTTCTGGTTGATATTGTGTGACCCGGGGAAAGTTAGCAGGCTGTACAGTTCTCCCCAAAGATGTAGTTCTCAACCATACAACCTACTACCTCACACCGAGAACACCCCTTGATGAAACAATGGTGACGTCCTCACCTCCCAGTACCAAAAAACAACTCTTGATGAAACAGTGGTGACGTTCTCGTTTCCCAGCACCTACATATATATATACAAGTTGAAATAAAGTGAGGCCGACGTAAAGTACTCCGTGTTTTACACATTCGTTACATTTACCATATCTGTTCCAGTTAGTTAAAAAAAAAACACAACTAAAAAACAGTCTCTCTGAACAAGTAAAGGGGTTGTCTACAATTATATATAATAAACAGTGTGATACAAATACCGAAGAAATCTACTGAGTTAAACCTAGAAATATATTCAGACGGTAAAATATAACCATAGAAATGTTTGGAAGAATTATTCGCTCTGTTAATCAACTCATTACTAACACTTTTAAACACTATTCAGTTACAAATTGTGTATAATTTACTCAAATATATTCCGCTAAACGCGTCGTTCGCGCCAAAACCTTAGAAATTGTTTTTTGCACTGAAATAATGATCCAACTTATGTTCACGATTTGTAAAATACAATGCTGGTATAAAAAACAACAACGATCTATAATAACTAGATTATCAGATTAATGTTAAAGTTAAAAGACATCGAAGTTTACTACTATCTTGCAAATTTTCTTGAGATATTAGTTTAAAAACATCACATCTGTATACTTTTAAATATATATTTAACGCATAATCCATCTCAAATAAACATTCCCATCATGTCCCCTCAAAATTCAAACAATTTTTCAGTCAACAGATTACAAGACGAGACATTAAGATGACGCTTGAGAACTTATCTATATTTCACAACCGATTTAATTTTTGTGAATACTAAATCAACTTGATTTAATCTTGTGGGTTCCTCTTCCACAAAAATATAAGAGTAATAATTTATAATTGCACTCTTTTTTTTATTAAATATTTACAGGTATTTAGCCAACTACAAAACTACTTCAGGTCTGTTCACATTCTTTAGGTTAATCAACCACATACTTTATGTTTAATTTAAACTCGCTGATAAATAAGTTGATAAAATCAATTATTTACTTCTACACATTTCTGTAACTTTTAACCAGACATTAAGCGAAGTAACGTAAGAACTATTATTTCTAAAAACTAATATGTGATTCGGACTTTTTAAAAAGCCATGGAACTCCTATAGAATAAGGGAAACTTAAGCGCTGATAAGAATATATATATATATATATTTATTTATTTATTCAGAGCAAATAAATAGTATCTTATTCGCCAATGGTTTTGTAACCCGCTGAGCTGTTTCTTACAACTGGTTGAGCTTGCACTTATCAGACCCTGCCCCCTAGACCAGTGGACAGACAATAAAGTAAACAACTGTCTGCCGCACAAGGTAGAGGAATAAGTACAACTGGCCAGAACGGCTCTGACTGGACACACAACGATACCTCTTATTGGTCGAAGTACTATATATGGTTGTTCCTTATTGGTCAGTGCACCACGCAGTCAAGTACGACATTCTGTTTTAAAGAGAACTGTTTATATCTTTTATAATCTACGACAAAAACCTACACGATACAGATCTAAAATACAATGTAAAAAAGTTACAATATTTTCTCATGATGTCATTAGCTCATACAAAATGTTTGTAAACAAACAAGTCTCAAGCATGATGAAAATGACGTTGACAAACCTCCATCACAGCCTAGACCCATAGAAACGAGCTTGTGGCTGCAACAGTAGTAGAACACAAGTTCGATTCTACGGGTTCAGGCGGCAGGGTGAACTTCGCCCTCAGGCCAGACCGCCCATCATGCACGGTCAGGTAATACCTACAAAAACAGATTGTCTAAAAATAACGAACTAGCATTTTACCTATTAGACGTGTTCCAGTACATGGACATTGGTTGCCCTGGTTTCTCGTAGACTCCTCCTCTCCTGTCAACAAAGGTTGAGGGCTTAGTGGACCATAATTACAGACTACAACCACTAATCTTAAACACATGAATTACACTATCCAATAGGTTAGTTAATTTAATTTACCTTACTATGTCGATTTTTATCTTACTATCCTTTAGGTACTATACTACACACACACTAAGCTGCTTGAAACTGCAAAATGTATTACCATTGTTGTGATTGCAATCCTTAGATGCTTTTCAATTGCATAATTGAGCCAAGTGATAAAAGAACCAATGTATGAATGCGTTTCTAATTATGTTTATTGTAAACTAAGTGGTAACTGAAAATATAATGATACAAAAATTACAGTCTCCCGCTGGTACAGCAGTAAGTCTACGAATTTACAACACTAACATCAGGGGTTCGATTCCCCTCGGTGGACTTAGCAGATAGCCCGATGTGGCTTTGCTATAAGAAAACACATGTACAATATCCTGCAATTACCTATGAAATAATGCTAATCAAACAATTATTATTGTACTATATTAAACTGCCATACAGTAGCGTAATTCTCTATCATTTAAAATAATATCAGAAACATATACTCAGTGAAAATATTTCTAATACTGTACTATCTTAAACCGCCAAATAGTATCGTAATTCTCTATCATTTAAAATAATATCAGAAACATGTACTCAGTGAAAATGTTTCTATTACTGTACTATCTTAAACCGCCAAATAGTATCGTAATTCTCTATCATTTAAAATAATATCAGAAACATGTACTCAGTGAAATGTTTCTATTACTGTACTATCTTAAACCGCCAAATAGTATCGTAATTCTCTATCATTTAAAATAATATCAGAAACATGTACTCAGTGAAAATGTTTCTATTACTGTACTATCTTAAACCGCCAAATAGTATCGTAATTCTCTATCATTTAAAATAATATCAGAAACATGTACTCAGTGAAAATGTTTCTATTACTGTACTATCTTAAACCGCCAAATAGTATCGTAATTCTCTATCATTTAAAATAATATCAGAAACATGTACTCAGTGAAAATGTTTCTATTACTGTACTACCTTAAACCACCATACAGCAGCGTAATTGTACTGCCATTTAAACTAACGTCATAAACATATATACTTAATGAAAATGCAGGTTATAGTACGTTATGCACTACCAACGAGCTTCATCTACTTGATTTGCAGTCTTATTGAATATTGTCTGGACTTTTAAAATATATCTTCATATTAATATTTTGTAACTGTCTCTCTTCGTTATTTTTTGTCTATTTTAAAATGTAGCTATCTGTCGAATGTTATAAATCAGACGGATAACTACATTTCAAAACATTACGGTTTTACGATATCTAATAATGAAATAATTATTTACACTGGAAAAAATGATATTGGAGATAAGAATAATGAAAAATATGTCAAGAATGTTACAGATCATATTTATTCGTACTTGTTTCAGAATTATTTACGTACTAAAGTAAAAGTTGTATAATGTTTACTTTACCTTACCAGAAACATATCAGTAGATTAGTGAGATATACGATTCGTATAGGAAGTGTTTGTTTAATTTAATTTCGTAGTCGTATATCATTATTCTTAAGACTTTATAATTTGGTATCCGTAAAACTAATGAACATTTCTTATCATACATGTACATAATATGTATAATATTTTTATTATTTGAAGGAATCAGGTTATTTCAACACACGAGTGAGAAGTGCAACTTTAGCATGTATTTGCTTAAACACAGATCGAAAGCTGCTACTTAACCACATAATGATGACACAGGTAGGATGTAGCTACTTAATCACATTGCGGCTTAAACCACATAATGACTAAAACACAGATAGGAGTGGTTACGTTACCACATAATGACTTAAACAGAGATATAAAGTGACTACTTAATCACAAAGTAGGCTTAGGTGCTGGTATATAGTGAATCCATGCAACTGTTTGAATTTTTTCAAAAAGTTTTAAAATTAGGTTATCATCTGACTTACACTTTATAGTTTTATAAATATTTTATCTGAAAAGCCTGATAAGAACCTGAAGACATAAGAGCATAGAAATTTGAACCACACTTGAAGGGGCCCAGCATGGCGAAGTGGGTTAAGGCGTTCGACTCGTAATCCGAGGGTCGCGGGTTCGAATCCTGGTCGCACCAAACATGTTCGCCCTTTCAGCCGTGGGGGCGTTATAATGTGACGATCAATTTCGTTGGTAAAAGAGTAGCCCAAGAGTTAGCAGTGGGTGGTCATGACTAGCTGCCTTCCCTCTAGTCTTGCACTACTAAATTAGGGACGGCTAACGCAGATAGCCCTCGAGTAGCTTTACGCGAAATTCAAAAACAAACAAGTTGGATAAATAATATATAACAGTAGGTAAAAAATACGTCAGTTATATTCTCATAACTTTGTTCATTTCCTTTTAGTACAAAATTACAGAATGGGCTATCTGTGATCTGTCCAGAACCGAAAATACCACTTTTAATCTTAGTCAAGAATAACTTTACTCAAAACACAATGTTTTGTTTTGTTTTTAATGTGCACATGTAGACTATTTCAATTTGAAATACACCATACAATCAATACCTAATTTTAATCGTGGTACTCCATTTATAGAATAGGTAGGTGTTTACATTGAACAAAATTTAATTAATTCTATTTTAAAAAATCGCACGGTAAAACAGACGCAGCTGCACTGTATCAACATAACGAAGTTATTACAGAAGAAATAGTTTTAAGACGTGAGTTTGATAATAATATTTCACTAGAAGCGTGCGTTTTCTATCACACCTCCCTTCACTTTCAATATAATTTGAATATTTTGATTATGCCAACTGATTTTTGGTGATTTGTTACGTAAAAGTAGTTATTATTAAAAAAGTAATTATCTATGAATTTTAAAGTACTATTTACATTATCATTATTCAATTATGAGAGCTTGTGTATGAGCGTAAACAAGATTATAGTAATTTGTCAACCACACTAAACCTACGACATAGTTTCACACAAGACCTTCGCCTAACACAACGTCTGCTTACACAATACTGTTTAAGATGGCGTTAAAATCCAATTCAATATTTATATATTTGTGTGTGTTACAGTAATTTTAGGCCTGATTGTTAGGGTTCGAATCCCTGGCACCGAAAATGCTCGCTCTTTCATCCGCGAAGGCGTTATAATGCGACTTTCATCCCCACTATTTGTTAGTAAAAGACTAGCCCAAGAGTTGGCGGTAGATGTTGTTGACTAGCTGCCTTTCTTCTCGAGTCTAGTCTATCACTGCAAAATTAGGTGTGGCTAGCGCAAATTATCCTCCAATAGTGTTGTGTGAAATTCAAAATAAACCAAACCGAACATTTTATCTTCACTTTGACAATCATTTGTATTATATAGTAAACATCATGAAAGCCTCCTGTTTCAAATTTAAATAAATTATAAACAGATATCAAAGACTTAAAAGTGAATAATGTCTTTCATGTTACTTCAACTGCTTGATTCTTACAGCTGTAAATTTTGTAAGTTTACGAAAAACATGCACTAGATTTTAAAGCTTATAACTAACTAAACCTATATACCAATATTAAGTTTAGATGTTATAAAACATACAGCAACTCGTAAAAAACAAATATTAGTCGAAACACTTCTTTTACAGAATGTAATTTCCGATCTTATAATTAAAAGGTATTAAAGGAGAGAAGAGATAAGACAATGTTGCGGAATTGAGACGCAATTTATTTTTGCTTATCATGTAATAGCAAATTTAATAAATGGAAATACCTTGAAAAACCTTCACTTTATGCTAAGATATATACCTTCAATTTTTCTTGTTAAATATTATATGGCTTAAAATAAAAATAGTAGAATCCAGTACAATGTAAATGCTCTTACAATGTTTTGTAAAAATAATAAGCACCTAATTTTAGAATCATTGTTTAAGTGAAATACAGTACATTTTCTAGTTTCGAAAATACATGTATTTTCAGCAAATATACTCCTGTACAACAGAAATTACGTATTTACAGTTCACAAGTTTATCAAAACTAAGAATGTTGAACAATCAACAACATAAGTACTTTTATTTTTGGAAGTAAATACAACTTCTACTACTTGGCAATAAAGCTTCATCCGATCAGAATTTTTTCTTTCCGAATTCTAGAAATAAAACACTTACACGTTTAAACTATGTTCTAAGAAAACCTTGGAAAGAAGTGGACTGTGTGCAAAATGGTGGCACAACAAGATTTTACGTTATTCCATTTCCCTTAAGAGGCACAAGGAAAGTTGATGAGACTATAGCCTCTCCAGCCCCATTCTGCAGTGAACAAATTTGTCAACTGAATTAACTAGTGTAAACCATTTTTGACCTCACGACCATTACGTCTGACCTATATAACATGAATACAAGAAAGGGGCGTAACCGTTCGAGACAACATAATCTTCAGGTTTCTACTTTTTAATCAACAAACTAAACTTTATACCTGAAGCAAAAGGGGTCAAACAAAATCCAGGATCTTAAAACCTTATGTACAATTATGAAATGGCCCCCTATCAAAAGGTGTAAAAAGCGTTACAATTTTCAGGTAAGATCTATAGCAGTTAACCAATCAAAATGTATAGCCTGCTTTCCTTGCTGATAAAGTGCGCGAGTTAAAAAAAATCAAACAAACTACGTGTATCGTGCGTGAACAGTAAAAGCTAAAAGAAACATATTCTTCGTTGTGTCCGTTAAACCAAATCCTTACAATACTTCTTAACTCTGCAAATTTGTTATTTGTAAAACCTTACTAATGAAAACTACTTGAACTTATCTTACATGACATTACGTATTACGTTACTGTTTTTTATTTTTATTTCACAAACAGTTAAAAAGAATTTCGTAAGAAAATATTCTGAGGACAGTTTTTAATATTCCATTCAGTTATCAAGAAAGATTTAAAATCAACTGAAAGAACAAATTATCACTCTGCTAGTTATTACTTCATTAACAATAACCCTAACAAAACATTTTATAAATTAAAATTTGAGATGTGTTATTTACACAATTGCGTCTGTTTGTTGGTTGGTTGTTTGGCGTTTATTGGTGCAAAGCAACTACGCTATCTACGCCACGTCTGTTTGTTGTTAAGCTCAAAACTACACAAAAAGAAATATGTGTTGTGCCCATCGCAAAAATCAAATTTTGAATTTTAGCATTATATAAGCCCTCAGGTTTACCGTCAAGTCACTAGAAGATAAACTAATTATGACGTAAAGTTTTATGTTATCTATTGTGCAATATTTAATATTCAAGAAATTCAAAACAAAGCATAAATAGCACGGATACCTTGATGATTTAAATTATTTGTAAAAAAAAATGTTCTGCATTTTAAGAGTTAGCAAACAATATGTATATTTAATACATTTTCTCTGTTACATTTGTTCCGAAATTAACATACACATGTTATTTACATAAACTACTTTAACATGAATAACATGTCGTCACTGAACCTGTTCAACGTGCAGTACACATCACATTAGAAAGTTCTGCGATTGTTGTGATAAAATTACGTCTTTAACAGTGTATCAAAATGCATCACACATTTTCACTTTTGGGTTTATGAAGTCTTAACACTGCTATAAAACGTATTCGCTCTACAAACATAGATCATGCTATTATAAATGAGTAATAGATGTGAAAAAGAAAATGACTTCATATAACAACTGAACTCACATGTACTTTATTTTCTTTACTGAAATGTTATTCTAAACTTGATCTAAACAAGTATTTAAATTAAATAATGGTCGGTAAAAGGAACTTAAGTCCTGAGCCCAGTAGTTAGACCAGATTAGTAATATGTATATCATTTTTTATTGCATTGGCTACTGCACACTGTTAGTACACGCACAGCACTAAGTATATGCATATTTCAACTCGAGGGCTATCTGCACTAACTGCTCCTAATTTTGAAGTTGTAAGATAGGTAAACATAACCCGCCTCCAAACCGTGAGTTGCATTAATCAAATAGTTGGATCTGACCGTCACTCTTATACAGCACCCACGGCCGAAACGTATGAGAATCGACGGTTGTTCTTTTTTTTTTTTTTAAGGAGACGCAAACAATAGTCCGACACCCTTATCATTGGACCGCATTCAGTCCGTTATGTTTCTATTTCGGAAGGTATAAAGTATAATTTCTGTTGTTTCCTGTTTCATTTAAAATACATTTCTTTAATTCTCTCTTTCTCAGTTTTGTTTCTTTTTTATTAAATACAGAAATTAAACAAAAACAGTAAGCAATGTTTATATTTTAATTCTGAACCTTAATTTTACAAAAATACGTTAGAATTGGATATTTTACAACATTTGTAGAACCTCCCAATATAACAGCGATTACACAATATAATATATACCAGAAAAAACGTCGTTAATGGCAATCAGATAACAAGGATTACAAGTCATTCATTAAAGAAATCTTCGTTGATGACTGACAAAAAAAAAAAGGTTCTGTTACTTCGCTCACTGCTCAACCAGTTAAATTAATATAACGATACTACTACATATAACTTAATCCAACTACATTGTTAAAAACGTTGTTACCCATCAGAAATACTAACAACAGTTTGTAGGTTCATTCAATCATAACAACGATATCGGTTAAGTATATTTATCAAGTCTTTTGTTTGGTTTTTGTCGGTTATAGTGGGTGCTCAAAGAAGTCTTCGCGGGTTCGAATTCCTGTCATACCAAACATGATCGTCCTTTCAGCCGTGGGAGTGTCATAATGTTACGGTCAATCCCCCTATTCGTTGGCAAAAAAGTAGCCCACGAGTTGGCGGTAGGTGGCGATTACTAGCTGCCTTCCCTCTAGTCTGACACTGCTAAATTAGGAACGGCTAGCGCAGATAGCCCTCGTGCAGTTTTGCGCGAAATTCAAACCAAACCAAAGAAGTATTTCTTTCCAAATAAAACTGATTTCCTACCACGTGACAAAACTATTAGTTCTGCTCACGTGCTGAAAGAGTAAGCTCGTCTGCATTCCAGGTACATAAAAACTATTTACAGGCGATGTAATCATAAAAACACCTGTAATGTATACATCTTGACTGTATAAAGCAGAGCGCAAATATGTTTAAAACACGTAAATGTACGAGCAATGAGGGCGTTAGTACCTTATAAATATTTTAATATATCCCGGACGCGCACACGCTGGTAAACGCACGCAAAACGCGGTTGGCAGACATCTATACAGGTAAGTTATTATCATTAAAGATGTTTAGTTGCTTCATTCACCATTGAAGAAGTTTCGTTAAAATAAAATCAACACAGTAACATTCCTGACTGAAATGCAAGACTGTTGTTGTTGGAGTTTGTTTTTCTTCACACTTGTTTAGCATAGCATGTGATTTTACTCCAGCGGTATTGATCAAACTTAGATATTTAGCTAAGCAAAGAAAAACTCTAAATGTGTGCATCACACTAAAGTAAAACTTTGGTAACTTGTCACCTTCTAATGCTATCCACAAACAATTTTTTCTCTTTCACCAAACTAAATGCGTGGTTAACGTATAGTAGTTAATAAGAAAAAACCAAGTTTAAAAAGTTGCATTGAAAACTCATAGCTGAACTAATACCTTGGCACAAACCTTCCAGCAAGGTCTACTCACATATTCTTTCAAAACACCTACATTAACTATTTTCGGTACATCACCTTGAATTCGAGGCCCCATAGCTCCCAAGACGGAAACAACCGTCTACTGCTTGCTAAGTGTGTGTGTGTGGAAAATTTGAAGCCCTTTTACAAAGACGTATTTGAGATATTCTGTAACATGCACATTCACGCGGTAACGGGATATCAAAATGTGAAGTTAAACTTAATGGCCAATATAAAAACTCACTACTGTTGTGAAACAAAATGCTCAATACAGTCTCTGTTACCGCTGTATCATTTAACTGCATACAACCTTGTTAAACATCATATTTTCAAAGCACAAATCCGGTTCGACCATGGAATACTGTAACTTTATACCTTGTAACACAGCCTACCATCGCAACAAGGCAGTTAACAACATTAAGTTAGGCCCAAGCCTTGCTGAGAGTTTACGTCATTTATGTAAAGTATGGCAAAGTTACTGGAAGCACAGGTGTAAGGTCGGAGTTTGATGGACCACGGACAAAGCTGTGAACAAATATCGGTTGGTTACTATTTTCTAAAAAATAATTATCTAACTTGAAGATCATGAGTGCAGGTTTCAGAAGAAAACCTCATGTTACCCAAATCAAATCATGGACTTCTTAGAACAAAAAAAGTGCAAATAAACACATCAGATGAGACAATATCACAAATACGACATGGACATTTGGATAATACAATATTACAAGTATCATATGGGCATTGCGATAATAAAATCTCATAAGTATCACATATATATTAGAATAATAAAATATCGCATGATCATTAGGGTAATGAAATATAATAAATACGACGTGGGCATTAGGATAATGCAATATAGCAAATATACCCAGATAAATTCTATACTCTTACATTATTGGAAAGGATACCGAATTCACATGTTTCTGCCATTTTATAAACATATGTTATGCTTTAAACGTATCTGTTTTAGAACACAGTGATTTCTGGCAACTTCTCCGTTATGAAAAATAGATTTCACTTGTTATTTATTTTTCAATACTCACAAACACTTTTTGACAACTAAATAATGTTTATATCTTAACATCGTTTACAATATTGGTATCAACAGAAGACAGCATTTATCCACCTATAAACAATACCAGTATATATCTGTCTCAAGTGATGACATTTGTCGTCAGCAATAAACACAGCTGTAGAAGTCATTCTCCACCCAGTTATTTAGTTATTTTCCGAAGATAAGGATGACACAAAAAATGGCAAAAGATCTGTAAGAAATATAACAGAGAAAACTTGATAAACATCAGAACTCTTTCTTGTTACGTAGGCACCCTTCAGAGCCCAATGAACAGCTCTGTAGTTTAATTACGTCACAAAAATATCGATTGGCTTGTCACGAGATATGACTGCGGAAGAATCTGTGAATAATACTATCTAGATGCCATTAACTACATTGACTTTTGTACAACGTTGGTATCAAATGTCTGTGTACGAATAAGAATTCATGAAAGCAATTTGCTGTCAGTTAGGCATATAAATTTAACACATGTCGATCTTTCTTTTTTTTTTTTTTTTTTACATACATGAAATGTACAGACCTAACAATTTTAAATTACACTTTCCAAACCATAGATCCGTTCATAAAAGGACAAAATCAGCAACTTGAGTAATTCAACCTATAACGCAGAGTCAGATAACTGACTCTGACGAACTAAATTCCAATACCTTAAAACACTAAACTGTGTGATTCTTGAGAGGAAGTTAAGATTATAAGAGAGTTAATGCAATTAAATTTTAACTGTAAATGAAAAAGGTAATCGAACTGCTAAACTTATTTCGCGAATGAAATTATATATTAGATAATCCAGAGAATTGTAATTCATATCCAAGGCTTATATGAAATTTATAGGTTTGTCCACTATTACACCGATTTTCTTCAAGCATGGTAAACCCAACCGAATGAAGAATTTTAAAAAGACATCTAAGGGTTGAATTGTTGACCGACTATCGAGAAAGTCAACACTCGAAATTTGGATCTGAATCAGTTATCAGTAAGTCACATGTAATTTAGGCGTTTGTGTGCGAGTGTTGTTTTTTTCATAATCAATATCTATTACTATTATTAAGGTATCCTTATTTAAAAAGTGTAACAGGGTTATAATTAGTGTTTTTGTTTCGTGTTTTTTTATAATCAATATATATTACTATTATTCGGGCATCCTTGTTTGCAAAGTGTAACAGGGTTATAATTAGTGTTTTTGTTTCGTTTTTTTTTTATAATCAATATATATTACTATTATTAAGGTATTTTCATTTAAAAAGTGTAACAGGGCTATAATTAGTGTTTTTGTTTCGTGTTTTTTTATAATCAATATATATTACTATTATTCGGGCATCCTTGTTTGCAAAGTGTAACAGGGTTATAGTTAGTGTTACTTAAATGTTCGAGTTCTTATTTGGCATGTTTTACATATGTTTAAATCATTAAAGAAGATAAGATAATGATCAGTTGTATTTCTAACTCATATATAATTAAAACACGTCTCCTTAAATTGTTAATCCCAAATTATTTCTTTTGACTATCTTTCATTCCATCCTCAAAAATACTTTTTCTTACGAAAGTATTTTTTGTTTTTGGAATTTCGCACAAAGCTACTCGAGGGCTATCTGTGCTAGCCGTCCCTAATTTAGCAGTGTAAGACTAGAAGGAAGGCAGCTAGTCATCACCACCCACCGCCAACTCTTGGGCTAATCTTTTACCAACGAATAGTGGGATTCACTGTCACATTATACAACCCCACGGCTGGGAGGGCGAGCATGTTTAGCGCGACGCGGGCGCGAACCCGCGACCCTCGGATTACGAGTCACACGCCTTACGCGCTTGGCCATGCCAGGCCCTTACGAAAGTATCAGGGAATTTTTTTTTTTTTTAAGCTTAGTGTTACAGCCAATATCTTACACCATTATTGTGTGGACACAAAAACCGAAACGGTATCCAGAACAGCAGCCGCCTAATTAACATTGTTCTGCGAGGACCGTTATTAACTGTCTGTTTTTAACCCATATACATCAACATGTTTAGAAGAGTTGTTCTCAAAGTGTGGTGCGTCAAGGTATACCAGGTGGTTCGCGAGCTTGTCCAAAATGTAAGTCATTGAGGCGCATCGCCACAACCATAAGAGAGAACATAACAAGTGAGCCAGGACCGATAGGTGGTCCGAGGGGTCTTTTACCTCCCGAAGTGGTCCTAGAAAAAGAAAGTCTAAGAACCACTGTTTTAGAAAATACCATGCCCAACATACCACGTTATTGTACATGAGACAAATGGTAAATGGTCTATCATTTTCAAAACGGTATTTGACAGATGAACCTTTGTACCGGTTTATCATGGTGTGATTTTTATGCTGCAATATATGTTTAGAACCCTGGTAATTTTTATTTACAGTGAACATGGACTCCAGCATTATACCTAACATATTGTGATTGTGAATTGCCTGCATTTCAAATGATGATTATTTTAATTGTGTCGAGTATACGTACCTAAAAAATCATTATACATTCTTTGCAGGTTCACTCTAGATTTCTACTGTTCAGGAAGAAACATTGTTTATTTGCTTTTTGAATTTCGGGCAAAGCTACACTAGGGCTATCTGCGCTAGCCATCTCTAATTTAGCAGTGTAAGACTAGAGTGAAGGCAGGTAACCATCACTACCCACCGCAAACTCTTGGGCTATTCTTTTACCAACGAATAATGGGATTGACCTTCCCATTATAACGTCCCCACGGCTGAAATGGCGAGCATCTTTAGTGTGACGGGGATTCGAACCTTCGGATTACGATCGATTGCCTTAACCACCTGGCCATGCCGGGCGTAGGAAATAACAAAATAAATTATGTAACACGTAATTATATAAACTTAAGTCTACAAGTTAACACACACAATAAACTTACACACCTAAGACAATTTGCAAGTCCTGAGAAAGTAAAATTGAGCAATACACTAAATGTTTATATATTTAAACAACAATATGCATAAAATATCACGCAAAATCACACTGTGAGTCACACTGGAACTATTTGAAAAGGTGACAAAACGTTAAATCTCTCATGATAAAGTATTTTCACATATAAATAATTTTCTCCGCGATTTTAGTATGATTTTAAGGGCAGAGGTTTTTGAAAATTTCTGTGAAATTAGTATTAAAGTAAACTTTAACAAAACCCATCAAATAAAGAAAAAATATATTTCAAGTAGACCCGGCATGGCCAGGTTGGTTAAGGTAATCTGAGGATTGCGGGTTCAAATCCTTGTCACACCAAACATACTCGCCCCTTCAGTCGTGGGGGCGTTATCATGTGACGACCAATCCTACTGTTCGTTGTTAAAAGAGTAGCCTAAGAGTTGGCGGTGGGTGGTAATGACTAGCTGCCTTCCCTCTAGTCTTACACTGCTGAATTAGGGACGGCTAGCGCAGATAGCCCTTGAGTAGCTTTGTGCGAAATTCAAAACAAACAAACAATCTTTCAAGTAATCTAACCACGAGCGGGACCGGCGTCGCCAGGTGGTTAAGGCACTCGACTCGTAATCCGAGGGTTGCGGGTTCAAATCCCTATCTCTTGAGCTACTTTTTACAAACGAATAGCGGGATTGACAGTTATATAGTCAGTGTTTGGTGTAACGGAGATTCGAACCCGCAACCCTCAGATTATAAGTCGAGTGCTGCAAACTCCTGGCCATCTCAGGCCCCCTGGTGTTTTAAACAAGAGAAAGAAACGACCATATACGCAAAATTGAATTTTCTATATTTCAATATGTTAAAAAATTAAGTATTATACACATTCATGATAATTTTATAACTACAATCTTAAACGCCTTCAACTGTATAAATCAGTAAGATATGTCATGATATTCAATTAACACGCTTACGTTTTATCAATAAAGAATTTCTTTAATTTTTTACGTTACCATGTTTTGACTAGACAAATCCAAAAGTTAAAGCACAAACTGATTTTGTTTAAGAAGTAGCCCCATTTACTGTATTTTTTAATTAAACAAATGTTTCATTGCTCCAAATTTTAATTGTTCCAATAAATAATCAACTTTGACAAATAAAACTATTAACTTGTCACGACATTTCTCCAGTTGTAACTGTCGTTCAATAAATTATTACTCCTTAAAAAAGAAACAGGAGCAAAGCATACACGTGTAAGTACCACATCACTACAGGTGTTTAGGTTTACTATTCTAATATCAATGTATCAGAAAGACATGTGGTTACTTACAGTTATTAAACAACATTCCAAAAATAAATTTTGTCATTTAATACTACGACATAACTGTTATTGCTACTAACCTAGGTAAATTTTTATTTTTTAACTTAGACAGTATTCCAAATAATAAATTATTTTCCATAAAAAACAGTAAATGAATACAGAATAATTTTGTTTCTTTATAAGTAAAAAGATACACAGCCCACCAACAGTATCAAAACCCGGTTTTTAGCGTTATAGTTCTTCAGACTGAGCCAATTAAGTACTTTAGAAAAGTTATATGCTTTTTAATTCAAAATAGCTCAACGCAAAACTAGGTTTATTATTTTGCAGTACTTGCATACTAGCTCCCACTTGGTAGTTACTACCATAAATAATTGCACAATTCCTTGATCAACATTGATTTCCTTAAATTTTGCCAGTGAATTTTGGTCCTTGGGAGCTTGAAACAATGAACCACCTAGATATTCGATTCCAACAAAAATTATTCTGAAATTCTAAAATGCTGAAATTAATGTAACGATCTTATATATACAATTGTGTTAGAAACTAAGACGAATTTGAAATGGAATTATTCAAAAGATTAAGTAAATGCAAAAGTTACGACTAAGAGATTTACTTAGTGTGAATAAGAGATTCGTACATAGTGTATATGTACACTATGTGTAAATGTACGAATATTCACACATTTTTCGAAATCAGGTATGTTTCAAAATTATTAATAAAAACACATGTGCTCGAATCTATGTTTATTCTAGTTTGTTACATCTCTTCTTTGCTATTAATTTTGTCATACCTGATGGAAATTCCACAATATTAATAAAAAATGAACCAAAATATAACATACAAGTAATAATTGTACTGCTATTTATGCAAAAACAATTGATATTGCAATAGCTCGTTTTTTCATAACGCTTTAAAATATCAAAACATTAACACCTATAAGAATGTTACTGTAATATTTTAATCGAGAATACATGTTTACACACTCGTTGTAGGTTTGTGTGATTAAGGACGTTGATCGCTCAAAATATGAATATACAAAGAATGCGACTTCTCAATGTCCTGTGGATTAACGAAATTGTCTTGTGTTTTTTTTCAAAATCTTCAGAAAATGTTAAGACGAACACCAACCAGCACCATAACTACGATACATGTGTTAATTACAAACACATTTCGAGTTTGCATTTTGCACTGAAAAAAACACATTCTTACTTAGACCATTTCATTTTCGTCCCTCGTATATTTCTTACTATACAATAAAAATATTATTTCAACAAATAACTTATTTCTTACAAACATTTCTTACTAGCAATAGTAAACAGTAGGAAATGAGAATGGTTCGTCTCTTGTTTATTGAATAAGGTAGGTTTCATTTTAAGATATTAAACCTTAAACTCTGAGCAGTTTCTATAATAAATTAACAAAAACCTTCCTTTTGTTTGGAGTACAAAATGTCCAAATATTTCAACATGATATAGGGAGTGAATTGATAGCAAGTCTCGGTTAAATCTTTGAAGAAACTGTTCATACGCTGCATTACTTAACAGTGATTTAAAATAAAATATTCTTAAGAAAAACAAACAAGTAAAATAAACAGTTTTGAGCTGTATCACTTAAAAGGATTTCAACACAGTATTGATCACTCTAAATCAGTCTACAGTACACAAAGCTTTAAGAACAGTAGTTCTAAAGAGCAGGTTTCTAAACAGCCAAACAGACACGTAGCAACAAGATATTACGTATTTGAGTACAGTTATGAGAATAAAGGCCATTTAGGATTAAGAATAACAGACACTATTAGAAGAAAAACAGTTACATTAATTACAGAGTTTCAGAATACAATGAAATATATTTTTTACACCAACAAGGCAAAGCACTGACAATAAACACTTGAGAATGATGATCATACATAAGACCGTTTATATAGACATGTTTACACAGATCCAAGCCTTACAAGGTCAGTTATCCCAGTTACGTTATATATGGTAGTTATTAATTCCACTTCTAGAAGACACTTTGGGCCATTTCAAACTAGGCTGAAGACCTACGTTGTATACACACATGTTTTTAAGTCATTTCATTTATGCTCTCTACATATCTTTATTACTGTATAATAAACCTAAAGTATTGTCATGCAAAGGAAAAATACTTTATTTCCAATATACAAGGTAGGCGACTGAGAATCCTCAATAAAAGATACGAAGATGGTAATACTTTTGTGTTTCTTGTGACCTTTCGTGTTGACTTCTACATCACACTGAAAACGATACGGGACAAACAAACATTTGTATGGTTAGACTGAGTCAGTTATCATGGAAATTAAATTAAGCTATGAAGACAATAACATATGCAAAACTGGACTGATTCAGTGATTATACAAATACACTTTAACTGTGAAAGCGTTATTTTCAGTCTCGTTTTCCTGTATTGAATGATTCGCTATAACCCATCCTGTGTTTAAAAATATCTTAAATGTATAATTGCATATCAGAATAGAATTCATAAAAACCAACAGCATTTTTGTTTTTCGCTTTCATGAAAAGTAAGTTAGAACTGAAACATAGTGTTTTTTACGAAAAAAATATTAGTTTTAATGTACTGCATTTATAAAATGTATAAAAATAAGCAACTGCTTAATATCCTACATTTTATTCAAACAGAAAAATATAGAATTCCTATTACATTAAACATTATTTTTTTAGTGAACTAACACTAACGGCCTTTCAAAAGTACCAGATTGTTATACGGAAACGTTATTTGCAAGATTGTTTGTTTGTTTGAAATTAAGCACAAAACTACAGAATAGGCTATCTGTGTTCTACCCAACACAGGTATCGAAACCCGGTTTCTAGCGGTACAAGTCTGGAAACATACTGGAAAGCTACTCGGGGGTTATTTGCAAGAAAATCCTAACTCTATAACATATACTGACGCTACCGCTAAGTCCAGTATTCAGAACAATTTATAATTCTAATTTTCTCAGTAATTGCAAATATTCTACTGTATTTTATCGGGTACTATTAGTTGTTACATTATAAACTTCTTATTTTCTTAATGAAAAGTAATATACAATGGGCTATCTGCACGATCCCCACCCCGGGAAATCAAACCTCGGATTTGGGCGTCTTAACGCTAGAAATTATTCAATAAATTTCGTACAAACTACTTTAAGTTACATGAATGAATCTGTTTTGAAATAATAAACCATGTGAAATAATAATTCCACAAATCAACTCATTATATTATCTAAACGTTAAATACAAAAAATCAATAGCTTTTCCTTTTTCTCTTACAACGACAAGAGCAGTTTATCTCAAAATGTCAGTCCTGAAGTATTTCCATATACTAAATCCCCTTAACCAAACATTTAATCTATTTTATTAATTAGAGGTTAAAACATTATAATTAGTAATAGTACATTTTTGTTCCCCCTTTTTTTTTAACACCATGTCGTTTACTTTCCCACCGACATAGTTTCCGGCCATTTTTGAGTGATTGTGTAACTCGTGGTTGGCTTTTAACGGAGAGCCTACGTTGATAAAGATTAGCTCAGTGACGTCACCTACGAATATGCTTAAATCAGATAATTATTAATGACCATAACTAGCGTCAAAATGCATAGGTAACTCTCAACAGTTTTATTTATATTACTAATATACTTAACATACTCACAGAATATGAAAAAATAAACCTACCAGATTTTTTTTTTTTGTAAAACAAACATCTATCCGATTTGAAATGCTGTTTTCTACAAGTTAATTTTTATTATAAATCTTTCATCTCTAACTAGTATAATGTATACATATAAAATCAAAATAAATCAGTTTATTAGGGTTGAATTTAGATGGTTACTTCTAACGCGCATGTTTCTTACTATGAAACATTGGCGACAGACCAGCAAGGAACGTATACGTACGATTAGTTAGTGAAAAATCTGAAGGCACTTATAGTGAATACCGTATGTATTCACTGAAATCGTTTCAGTGACAGCGCCCTTACTGTATCCAGACAGCATGATGTTGGATTACGAGTCGCAAGGACACGCCAAATCTGTTTTCTTTCTCTCTTTTTTTTTAACACAGCCACTGGAAACAAAAGCATAGTCACCAGAGAAATCAATGGGGAGGAATCACAACTACAACAGCAGGCACAAAGTTACAGATTTCGATCTCACCTACCTAGTTGTTGCTAGGTGTTTTCGTCCCCGTATTCCCGTCACCAGTTACCAAGACACACCTCAAAAATATCTGTCGATCTCAGCGGGCTAGTTTAACCCTAAAATTCCCCTCACCAGTACACAATAAGGCTTAGAGAGTCGTACGAGGGTAGACAGGAAGCATGGCGCACACTCCACGTACACATAGACACACACCGACTATAAGATGACGTACTCGTATGATTTTATGCGCGATTTTAAACCAACCAATCAGCTGCAGTAGAGCTTCAAGAAAGGTCATTATTGATGGAAACATATCTAAGAAGGTTGGGCATCTCGTGAGAAGCGCGCGCAGTATTTCTAGTATCCTTGTTTCTTAGAAGACAGTTGAAATTATGGTGGAGGCGAGCAACCAACCAGTAAAGGATTTTCTTTCTTATAACTTTTACACGATAAAAAAAATAACGCTTTTTCTATTCAAATAAATAATACGGTTACTAGTGAATTACTGTATAAAATCTATTCTAAACCATTACGAAACTTAATTTCAATTAAAGTGCACTGTCTATAGAATATCAGATCAACCCGAGTTTTGTTATAAATTAAAAAGTAAAAAATGTATGTTTAAGATGGTCTTATTACAAAAATAATTTCAGATATAATTTCATTTACTTTCCTTCCCTGCATGCGACTAGATATTATATTTACACTTTATAATTTAATAATAAAACACTGCACATGATCCTTACCACTAAATATATTGTTCTTTACTTTCACTTTAGAATTACATCTACCCAGCGAATACACTTTTAATAAAACAATACCACAGCTATGAAATTGTTATTTTATTCTAACATTTGCGTAGCAGAAACTAGGCAGTTAAGGATTATTTTACATTTTCAACTAGAAATGACAAAAAAAAAGTCAAACTTAACCCAACCATCAATAAAAATTATTTTTTAATCTAATTATTCGTATTTGCTAAATATTTATAATTTTTAATACTTACTTTTTAAACTTTTACATAATAAAAATATATTTTAATAAAAATTCCTTAAGCAGTTTTAGGTCACTGTACTTAGGGAAACCTATAGAGCAAAAACAAGATTCAACCAATTTAAGCATACTGTTTTGTTAAGTATCAGTAGTTGTTACACATTCTAACAGTCCAAATGACCATCATGCTTTGAAGGATAAGAACGTGCTTCAGGTTTTAGGTGAATACGCTACATTATGCTGCATTTGTGACTGTACAATTTCGTTTACGTAGTTAGATAATCGGAAATTTACATTAATTATAAGTCATAACAAACATATAAAATTTAACTACTTCAACTTGCATAAAATATGCCTTTAATACTGATATTTACATTGTTTTTATTTTGTAGCTTTTCATGGTGGATTTTTTTTAATCAAGGTGTTAGATGTCCCCCTTTTATCCTTCTATCAGCATACCTGACCTTGATCTCCTGACCCCAGAACCGCTTTCATAGTGGGATAATCAAACTCATGGTAAGTTCAGTAACTGCACTCCAAAGTGATTCGTAGTTAAACTATAGGACCAGGAAATTAAATCTGTCTGAAGCAAAATTTGAAAATTATGTCTAACGTTACTCACGTACCAATGATTTTGATAGTTAAAACAAAAGCAATGATAAGATGGCACCGAAAACAGAAGACTTTATAAATTAAATACACATTTTGTGTCTTACGTTAACGAAACGAGAAATACTATAATATGTAATACTTCCAAGTTTATTGATATTTCAGAAAAATACATATTCAAAGGACCTATTCATTATCCTCTCAAAAGGAAATTTATCTACATAACTGGAAAGACGAATAAAGCCATATAAATGTAAACGAAGAAAATTCTGGATTATATGGATAAGGTATGGAATGATGCATTATATTACATATTTTTCGTATTAATAAATCTGAGAGTAAATTCTTGTTAATACTGAGATTGTTAATTTATCAATAGTATTTCGAATCCGAAGTCGTCACTAAGACTAGGTATTTTAGTCTATTTAAGGCTAAAATATTTTTGATATGCAATGCCTTTTCTTCAAGAAATTTGACCATAAAGATTAGAACTTAATCCTAACGGTAAATTCGATACCGTGAAGCTCTTAAGAACTCTGTTGTTCCCACTTTGAATAACATTCATCTTTAGTTATAAAATTATCGGTGTTCTTAGAAATAAATACGTTTAACAGTAAAATTGCGTTGTGCAAAAAACTATATTTATGAACAAGATATCAATTCAATCTCAATGAATGTACAACTATTTTGAGATAAGATTCTCAAATTAGTTCATCTTTAAAGATTCGTTCAACACTCTTAAGAACTTGATTTTCTACTCACGAAAAACTTGCAGTGTGCGTTGTAAAGTAAAAAATGACGTACCAGTGCTTTCTGTGTCGTTGTTTCAGAATATCATATACTCTCAGCCCCGATGTATTCTCGCAAAATCAGAATCACCACCCATTTTTGTAATAACCATAAAATTACACTTAAACAACTTATACATTTCAAATTTTCAAACTAACTTTACTAATAATAGTTTCCAATTCAGAAGAGTTAAAAGCCTATATTGGTAACCAATTAGGAGCTGTAAGTGAAAGATATTCTGCACAAAATATATTTTCTCTTCGCAATATCATTTGCGAACATATACCTCTTTAACAAATTCACTATTGAACTACTTACCTAAGCCTGTGTACCGAGATCTAAAACAGTTGTTTCTTTTAAATGTAAGAGACCTTAACTAATTTACTTTTCTCCATAGTTATCATTTTTAATCAACAAATTATCTTCATCCTCAGTTACCAACATATTCACAAGTAAAAGCAACCAGTATTTGTATAAGCAACCACCTTCTTGACACACTACCTTGAGCATAAAGATATCCAAATCAAGATTAGGTTTAACAATACGTTGAATATCACTTCTAAATAGTCCACTACCTAACATACCACAAATTGACGGGGACAAAAGCTACCTTTAGATTAAACTAAGTAGTGCGATGGCACTGGCGGATTCCCCTCATTGTGTGTTCGACTCAACCTAAATGTTGACATTAGTTTTGGAGAACTATTTTGTGGTCAAAAAGTACTGGATTTTATAACTATGTTATATTTTATTGCGAACTGTATATAATAATGAATAGAGCTGACTCGTTTATCTATAAGACTAATGTGTCTGTGCACATATGAGTACAAACGGCTGTATATTAATATTCACTTATCGCACACGCGTGTTCTACCATTTACACTTGAACTTAACTGACAAATACAACTTATAGCTCACTTGTGGAATGCATATTCACAAATTCGGTGTCTTCAGTGTGAATGGGTCCACTCCTACGTTCGAACACAGTAAACAAAAATACAATAAGTTTTCTTAAACATTTAGTAGCAAATTAATGCAATACTTCATGGCAGAATGTATACTAAATATTCCAAAACAGAAGGTTTTATTCCAAGATACATGTATTTTATGTCATGTTTATTTCTGTTAGCTGGCAGTGCACTCCTTGCAAGAACATCTTAACTAAAAACACGTACATACCTACAAGGCTTAATAAAGTTTTATAATTCTGTGGTTGTTTTGAGCTGAAACAGATAAGGATATGATACACAGCTTCTGACTGGATATTGAATTCAACGATACTCTTACATGGCACAATGAAAATCCATTGTGGTTTTACTGGGAACTATATAATTCAAAGTCTCTCCGACAAAAAAAACAAAAAAAAACTACTACCACAATTTGTGCTTACAGCATATCTTAAAATGTTCATGGAATCGTCTTTTTCAGAAAATTAAGTCAGACATTTTCCTTAAAAGGCGTTGAACAAAGCCTACATACCCTTCCTATACTAAACTAACACAATGTCACGTAAAGTATTACTCACCGTAAACTTAGACACTATTAATATTGTACCTTCCTAATTTTCTACAATTTCGTTTTTATCGCTATGTCCCTTAAAATTACACATAATGTACTTACACACGTTCAGACGTTCCAAAAGTGCAGTACCAAATACACCAATAATCTGAAGCATAGGAAGTAGCAATTATAATTAAGCTAGCTATATTATCTCATTGATATTTAAGTAACTGAAAAAATTAAAATGTGTTTGATGTTAGCTTTATCATCTGCTTAACCACGTTCAATAGATAATATGTTCTAATATCTTTATATTAAAATATTTCACGGATTATCATTTTATATTATTCCCTTTCAACACAATGGGAACAGATAAATATGAAATATTTGCAAACTACAGGGTGTTCGGAAAGTCATTGTGCAGTTTTGTCTGTTAATAAATATATAAGTGCACAGTGACTTTCCGAACACCCTGTATAAGTGATAAAAAGCTGTACATATATTCATGTTTCCAGTAATGACAATTAAGACATGTAGTAAACATAGTTATTTGAAATGTAGCCATATGTGTATGTCCGTCGAATTTAACAGTCACTAATATATTTATACAGGTTAAACAAAGCGTCTTTTGCTCGTCTGTTTATGTGAAATATTGAGTCAAGCTACTGTTAATACATTTTCTTCGCTGCCTTGATTAACAGATGAACTAGCCACAATATTTACAACTATTTTTAACGCACAAATACAGACTTCCGTGGTAATTGCCGTTGAAAATATGTTAATGGGTGGGGTGTTTAACACCAAAATAAAATCATTACCATAGCTAAACAGGACTTGAAAAAACAAACAAGCATTGAAATATATGATAAATCAAGAAGTTTCCTTATGTTCAAAAACTTCCCTGACGTCTACCTGTGATACAGAAAAAATATTATTAAACAGTTATCAGTTTACTAACTTGATCTCATTTGTTTTTTATTCCTAGTTTGTTTGTTTTTTTTTTAATTTCGCGCAAAGCTGCGCTAATTGTTCCTAATTTAGCAGTGAAAGACTAGAGGAAAGGCAGTTAGTAATCACCACCCACCGCCAACTCTTGGGTTACTCTTTTACCAAGAAATAATGGGATTGACCATCATTTTATAAGGTGCCCACGGCTGAAAGAGCGAGCATGTTTGGTATGACAAGGATTCGAACCCAAGACCTTCAGATCGCGAATCAAGCACCCTAGCTAGGCCTCAATTTATTCTATTTATGTAAAATGTTAACGAAGTTAAGTCATTACCACAGCTAAAAAGAACTTGAAAAACAAACATATATATATATATATATATATATATATATATCACAATTTAAGAAATTTCCTTACGCACAAAAAATTCTCTAACGTTTAAATGTGGTGCACAAGAAATATTAAACAGTTAAAAATTTATTCAGTCACTCCGAGTGGCATTGGTATTGATTTTTATTAAATTAATAGTTTTTACGATTAGCGGTGACTGATCTAACAAATTAAATAATTGGATGCAACAAGAAACGTCATTGTGGCAGTCATACTTGTGCAGAGGTTTGATGATAGTTTTAGCGATAACTGTTCTATTTTGGTAAAGCTGCTTAAAGTATTAGAACTGGTATAGTGATATGAACTTTACAAACACATAAATAATATTCACAGTTTTAACATATCTGACCACAAAAGTCAAAGATGAAATGATTTATTGTCAAAGTGATTTTGTATCTAGTCATACATCCAAGGTATATATATCCTACATATATACCAATTACGTTTACATGCATTTCTTTGTACTGTAACAACTTGAAGAAACCATAGATCAGTTTTTGCTTCTTTTTTTTTTTCATATTTAGTTGATCAACAGTACAGCCATATGTAATACACGATAGAGTCTTAGCGCTTGTCTACCTCGTAATATACCCAGTCTTTTTCTACAGATAAAGTTGCTCTTTTTTTCACAGTTATTAAACCAAACCACTTTATTCACGAACTATGTATATGATGCGCTTCTCATCATTTGTTCTGTTCAACTCGGTCTCCTAATATTTCTCAACGATTTTTGACCAGGTGAAATATACAATTTCCAGTTGCAACAGATGTTTAGCATCCAATAAAATTTGTATTTTTTATTTTAATTTTAAGCTTAAGACTAATTTAGTGACAAAAATAATTTACTCTTTGTCTTTTTGTGTTGTATGTTTTTTGCTTTTAACAACGTCAGATACTTTAACCATAATTAACACGTCTCTAAACTCATTCATTACTTGAATATAATTATTTAAATCAGGCCCTGCATAGCCACGAGGATGGGGCGCTTGACTTGTAATCCGAGGTTCGCGGGTTCGAATCCCAATTCCACAGAACATGCTCGTCCTTTCAGGTGATTTGTTCTTGTTTTTGTTATTTCACTTTAACAATATAAAATTACTAGTAATTCTTCTGATTGGCTAGATCCCTACACTTAGAACATTGTGTTATTAAATACTTATAATGATTCTAACAGCTGAAACTATTCCCAGTTATCAACAACAAACAGTTTACATCAATTGCTAACTTGACTTGTGAAATACATTTGATATTAGTAATGGCACTTAAAGAAAGTGATTTATAAAACTTCTAACTCTCTCAAGAAGACAGATATAAGACTAATGGTTTGCCATAGAAAACAAACTTATATACATTTGGCCTTCATCACAAATAAAATCACTGTGAGATAGCTATGTTTCAGCCTCGTTGCTGAGAGACGTCTATAGAATCAGTGACAAATGGTATCACGATATTTTAAAATAAAAAAAAATTAAATTACATTAGTACGGCCCGGCATGGCCATGTGGGTTAAGGCGTTCGACTCATAATCTGAGGGTCGCGGGTTCGAATCTCTGTCGCACCAAACATGCTCGCCCTTTTAGCCGTGTGGGCGTTATAATGTGACGTTCACTCCCACTACTCGTTGGTAAAAGAATAGTCCAAGGGTTGGCGGTGGGTGGTGATTACCAGATGCCTTCCCTCTAGTCTTTCACTGCTAAATTAGAGACGGCTAGCGTAGATAGTTGCCAAACACAGACAACAAACTATCACAATTACTTTGTTTCATTCACTCCTTGCCAAAAACACCTATGAAATATTACAACCCTCAAATCAACAGAAGAATTTCCTTTTCTCATGGCTAAAAAGTCAGTTTCTTTTTTGTTAGACAACATTTTCCAAAATCATATGTTTTAGGAAATTAAAGAAAACCAAACACAATATCTGCCTACCTTCTCAGCGGCACAGCGGTATGTCTGAGGACTTATACTGCTAGAAACCGGGTTTCAATACTCGTGTTGAGCACAGCATGAGCAGCGTTTTGTGTAGCTTTAAGCTTAATAAATAACAGCAGCAACAGCGCAATATTCTGACGCAAAATAGTGGCTTATCATTTTAACAATTAATATATAAGTGTTCCCCAACTTCTAAAGGGTAACAGTAAAATCCTGATTAACTAAATATGTAAAAGTGTATTTGCAAACACACAATAATTAGACTATAAAAAAACGACTTACTAACATACACGTAGTTTTGTAAGTCTTTATACAGAAAGTTCCTGATTGTTAACTCAACACGATAATACAATTGTGAATTTCATATTGTACGCAGTTGCCAAAATTTCCAAAAGTAAGCTTGTGTGTTTGTTTGTTTTTCGGAAATTTGTGTAAAGCAACTCAAGAACTATTTGCAATATTCGCTCCTAATTCAAGTAATAGACTACAGGGAAGGCAGATAATCAACGGAACAAACCGCTAACTCTCTGGCTACTCTAATTGAATAATGAAATTTAACCGCTACTCTTATAACGCGTCTACGTTCCCAAAATGCGAAACGCATTTACGGCAACGGAACGTGAACCATAGCCACTCGAATTCACAGACCTGCAGCTAGCCAGTACGCTAGGTCAAATTGGGGAGGGGGTAGTCAATAACGTTATTTTAAAACAAAACGAAGAATCAGATGCAAAAGTATATGATATTTTAACACATAACGTGTCAAAACAAATACTCCTACATACCTAATATTTTCTACTAATTTGTTGATTTTAACAACATGTGCACAAGTGTTCCGGAAAATGTTCGTCACTGACTTGGAAGCAATACTAATTTCTCGGAATTTCTAAGATCTACAAAAACTGTCTTGGATTCATTCTTCCCACAGGAACATCATGTCAATCTGAGAGAAAGAAAAAAAAAAACATTTTACTTTCAACAACTAATAAATACAATACAAAACAAAAGTGCAACACATCACAATTTTTTAAAAAAAAGCAGTATATATTCGAACAATAAAAATATTCTCAATTATTTACTAAGATTACTGGTTTCACTTCTTTCGAATACTGGTATAACCTTTATCCATCAGTTTACCATTACAAACGGTTTATTTCTACACCATTTTCATCTTTCTTCATTGTTTCTACAAGCACGAAACGTACAAACAAATGAATCCCTTGCAAATATACACACAGATACTGAGTTTGTTATGTATATATACTGAGGTACCACATATAAACGTCTCATTTATCATCATATCTTTCTCATTCACTGTAATAAATTCACTAATGAGTCCATATAATGGCGAATTATTAAAGAAAAAATATAATTAAGCTTAGTGAGTCCTTAGATTTTAGGCTTTTCTAAAATAAGTTTTTAAAGAGTTTACGATCCCGAGGGGACGGACATTCCTGGTAGGAGAAGGATTTAGATACCAATTATATACGCATTTAATGTCACCACATCTAACATTTTCGAAGTGTTAACCAATACAAATACAGTTTCCATTAGAGTTTGTAATACTAAGCGAATGCAATCTTGAACACCCGAACTTCCCGCCATTTTATGCAAGCACGCCTCAATTTTTTTTTTAACATGCGAGCACTCATTTTACCCTTGTAAATAGCTCTTCCCGAATATGCAGGCATAATAATGGTATGTTTATTTCATTAAAATCATTCTTCACTTAACTAATATGCTAAAAAAAATTTACAAAAATTTCAGTTTGATTTATATACTTGGTGTGAAATACATCTTCTAGGAAATCAGCGAAAGAGTTTCATACTGGCAAATATTCTGAAGCTATAGCTTTATAATTTTACATAATTTTCACTTAAAAGTTTTAATCATATACGTTCTCTCTTCTTATCTTTTGGTATTCTGGGTAGAGACACCCAGTAACAAAACTTATCTATAGTCTCGAAACTATTTCAAAATACAAGTATCTGATCTAGAAAAAAGAAACGCTTTGTAAAATATTATGGGCACTAAACAGATATTCTTCAAGTAAACTTTTCATTTCGTTTCTTTCATATACCTCATTTCACTAGAATCCTATAGCAAATATCAGACGCATTGCTAAAAGAATTTGATGTTTAAAGTCTGTTACAAAGTCAGAGAATTAAAGCTCGAGAAGACTCAGCCATGACTGGTGTGTCAATTTAAAAGAAACTGAGGAAAATTAATGATGGAAAAATCGTTAGCATGCAAAAAAAAACTAGTTTCCATAACCAACATAATGAGATATTTTGCATGCAGAATCATACAGATGTTTTTTTTGCAAGGGGTGAGAGAAAATAGGAGTGTGTGTGTTTTACTGTAGCAAATCAGGCTATCTACCGAGTCTATCGAAGAGAATCGAACCGCTGATTTTAGCGTTGTAAATCCGCAGACTTACCGCTGTACCAGCGGGGCACAAAAGCAATAAACACGAGGGAAAGATTATAGACGAAATGCAAAATAGAGGACAGATTAAAATTTTGTCTTGAGAATTTTGTTCTCTTACAAGGTTTCTTGAAAGTCCATAGCCTCTTCAAATATTCTAGTAAATTATTAATGCGCAGAATAACTAAACAGAAGCTATACAATACGGTATAACCTCTAACTAATTGTATGACAATACGTTTGTAAAAAATGGCGAACTCTAGGGTATAAACTATATATTTCGATTGATGTTATTATTTAATTACACACTCAAAATTTCGCTTTACAGCTTCTTCAAGAGCATTCACTAAAACACAAACCTAGACTGACAATACAGAGTTTCAAATTTTGAACGATTCTGAAGAAGATATAAAGCGAAACGTTGAGCGTGTAATTAAACAATAACAACATTTTGGTGTTATAAGATCGTTTATTTATAGCAATGATATATCTTAAATACACCAATATATACCACAGAAATTTAATAGATATTTGTATTGATAAGGCTGAAGGGAAGGTCATCAAGACCCACTGTCAACTCGTAACTGTAACCGACTCTTATCATAGATTGGGACTTCACTGTTACTCTTATAACGTACCCACAGCAAAAGAAGATATAAAATTAGTACCTTCGGCTTTATAGTCCGAACATATTAATCACTAGATCAAAACCGAGCCTAGTATTATAAAACTACGTTTGATAAAATGTACAAAGATGAAAGCATATAATTACAAGAAAACATAAATATCGTAGCTCTTTACCAGATTGTCGCACAGTACTTAATTTTCGAAGTTATTCGAACTTAAAACTTTATTTTTTTTTGTCTTTTGCGCAACTGAAAACTTGACGTACTTTAACATTTAGTCAACATTTATTCAAATGCAAGTCCAGAAAGCCAGTTTTGTGGGAGGTTTGTTTCCATTATGATTCAGTATCTGCAGCTGACACTATTGATAATGGCTCAATCTAGTATTTCTATATTTTTGAGGAAAATCATAGTCTCTAAGAGTACGTTATTTTGTTGTTGTTTTTGCGAAGTGTTGCTTAACATGTAAACACGAAAAAAAATAGTGCATACAACGTTTCAGGTTCATAACAAGGGCGTAGATCCTGAGGGATGAGGGTATACACCCCCCTTCATTTTAGGTGGGGGGTATGGTACATATAATTATCCCCCTTACAGTTGGGTCTGTTGAATTCTTTTATTGAGGCCTACAAATTGTGTGTTTGTTCTTGTGATTCTCGTGTTCTCACCAATCGAATAACATAATTAGGCCTAGATGTAGGCTTTTTCAGTAGTCGAGGCGAAACATACATTTTTAATATGGGCGTACTTTGAAGCTTTTCGATCTAAGCGATAGTTGGTAAGTATCAGTCAGTAGGCCTAAGTATACATGCAAATATCGTGGCAACAAGATTACTCTGTGACTGCATGTTTACAGCTTTCAGGTTCACGTAATCAGAGATTACCAATTTGCAAATTGAACAGTCCACATAGGTGGTTGCAAAAATCATCCCCCCCCCCATCGGGTGTAAAAAATCTACGCCCCTGGTTCAGCATATTAAACTGACGTAGCTATATAGACAAAGGAAATCAAAACGTAAATATTTGCATAGAATGGACGCGTATCGGTAACTCACATATATTTTACGTTCTAAGAACAATTGTGGGTCCCAGCATTTTACTGATCATTGTTTGTTTGTTTGTTTTGGAATTTCGCACAAAGCTACTCGAGGGCTATCTGTGCTAGCCGTCCCTAATTTAGCAGTGTAAGACTAGAGGGAAGGCAGCTAGTCATCACCACCCACCGCCAACTCTTGGGCTACTTTTTTACCAACGTATAGTGGGATTGACCGTCACATTATAACGCCCCCACGGCTGGGAGGGCGAGCATGTTTGGCGTGATGCGGGCGCGAACCCGCGACCCTCGGATTACGAGTCGCACGCCTTACGCGCTTGGCCATGCCAGGCCCCATTACTGATCATGTACTTTCCCGAGATATATTAATGAATCAATCAATCAATTTGAGTGAAATATTAATAAATCCCGTTTCACACAAATACATACGTTACACACAGGCACACACAAAAAAGTAAGGTCTGTGAAGTTGACGGGAAATCAAGGAGGACTGACTATTACGAGGACCGAAATATCAACGTCATCATAAGTCTAGACATACTTGCTCATGTACAGACTTCCGCATTATCAGAATACAGTGAATCATGGTGAAAAGGAAGCACCTGTAGGCCTAGTTCCAGTTTGTCCGCTCACACAACTGGTATACGTCTATACAGCTACGCATATGAAAGGATAAGAGGGGGGAGAGATAGGGCTGTTCCAGAGACGCCAAACGCTACCGCTACCTTGGCTAAGCTTTATCACGAGACCCTTCTCTTCAACTTACAGCGACCCCTACGAGAAGAGTAGCGATGCCATGAAATCATGCGGTCAGCACCCTTGGATACTGTAGAAGTCTGCCATGTGCGTGGTTGTTCCTCCGCTAACGACATAAATTATTATAAGTAGGTGTTGATCAACGTAATTTTAGAACACACGTTGAATGTGCATCATTAATATAATTTTAATGTTTATATTATTAAAAATTAAAAAAATAATTACTCCCAGCCTTTACAATTGGTTTTGACGCTATCTTCAAGCACTGGCCTACTTATCACATGTAAATACCATTACAACTGTTCATCGTAGTCAAGGTCAATGTCAAGAAACACGCACGCGGATAGCGTTGGATGAAATTAGTATAAAGAACGGTGCTTTGTGAGTTTAGTTAGTATTACGCTTGCGCAATAACAATTTCGTGACTTCCGCCAACCAAAACCTCTGTATCTGCGAGGAATAAGAAATCTATCGACAATATTTAATTACGCGGTCGGGGTTAAAAACACGAGCCACAGCAAATTATTAAAACTTACCAATACCCAGAATTGTATTTTTCCCCTTAAACTTTCAGGGGCTTTATTTAATATTATTAAAGCACAGTGACGAGAAATAGTCCATGCAAATTCATGATCAGTTATAAAATTGTCACGTTTCTTCTAGTTGATACCCGTGGTAAAAATTAACAAGACAAATATATCAGACATCTAAACAGGCACTCTGCTACGAGCGTATAGTCATGTGAAAAACATATAACATTTTGATTGTTTGTTTTTGTATTTCGCCTAAAGCTACACGAGGGCTATCTGCGCTAGCTGTCCCTAATTTAGCAGTGGAAGACCAGAGGGAAGGCAGCTAGTCAGCACCACCCACCGCCAACGTTTGGGCTACTCTTACCAACGAATAGTGCGATTGACCGTAACATTATAACGCCACCAAGTTGAAAGGACGTTGGTGCAACGAGGATTCGAACCCGCGACCTTCAGATTACGAGTCTAACGCCCTAACCACCTGGCCATGTGTCGGGCCTGTAAGCCTCATGTCTGTATTCTGAGAGTTTGGTACATCATACACACATAAGGAATTAAATAAAATAGTTGTCCAGAGACCCTTTAGGTTTGACAACATCTAATATGTAGAGTTAAGTACACCTAGGTACAACGGAGAAATACACAAAAACTCAGTTGTTTAAAAAACAATAAAATAACTGAAATAGAACTGGCTTGCTTTCATAAATAGTTAAGATATTCCACAATTTAATATAAAATTATACAACATTCGTAGAAGTATATTACAAAATTGGGGTAATTTTCAACGCAATGTCCCTTCCGTTGAGACAGCACTATATTTATGGACTAACAACGCTAAAATCTGCGATGGACACAACAGATAACCCATCGTAGCTTTGCTTTAAAACAAGTAAACAAATTTAATATAGAATATTTTACAATTATTTATTTTCTATTCAAACACCCTTTGCTTTTGAGAGAATCTTTGGTAAGATAACAATGTGTTCAAATACTAATACATTACTCGTTCACAAGTCATGATTTCAAACAAGTTAGTTTTACGTATGAAATTACGTGCTAAGCACATTACTCTCTAACATTAAACTAAGAATTTAAGCACATTGCAAGAAAAAAAATCATTGTATTTGTACGAAACTCTTACGTTGTAAACTCTCGTGTTGCTTTTATTTTATCGATATATATATATATATTTATTAAACCGTCTCTTTCATACGATGTAAAAAGGAATCCTTTTAATAACGGAATGTTATAACGTACTCAAAATTTCTAGTTGTTATACACATATAGTTATATATAAATTGTATATATATATACACACACACAAGTATTCCACAGTAGTTATTGTGTTACAAACTGACAGATTTATTGATTCAAAATTCACAAACAGTTAAAATGGGATATAAAAAAAAACGCCACTGTTAATGTGGCATCATCAAATTTACATTTTTTATGTCTCTGACTGAATATATTTTTGGATAAAATAAACACAAGCAGCTCCAGGACGTTTAATTTTCACGTTTCTTTCATCTAAATATGTAAGTAGTGATTTAGTACCAAATTTACCTGACACTTTTGAAGTCGGGAATTATATACGGTTGTTTTGAATTTCGCCTAAAGCCACACGAGGGCTATCTATGCTACCCGTCCCTAATTTAGCAGAGTAAGACTAGAGGGAAGGCACCTAGTCATCAACACCCACCGCCAATTCTTGGGCTACTTTTTTTACCAATGAATAGTTGGATTGACCGTAACATTATATCGCTTCCACAAATAAATGGACAACCATCTTTAGTGGGACATGGGTTCGAACTCGCGACCCTCAGACTGCTAGTCAAGCACTCTTACCACCTGGCCACGTCGTGCCAATTTATATACACGAAATAAGTCCAACCATAATGAAAACAAACGACTCTTTTTAAAAGCCAACGTGGTTTGCAGAATGTTATTAAATACTGTTCGTTTATTATAGATAACAGTTCTACTTCAGTCGTTTTGTGTTTTATGAAAAAAATGGTGTGTATTTCTCTTTGAGTATGAACATAAGTAAATTACAATATTTTCATCAATCACTCCCACTATCATTTATTACAGAATTTTATATTATACAAAACGGAAGGATCGGTTTAACATTTTGTGGAGTATTATACTTAATAGTCAATTTCTTGTGTTACTTTCAGAGATCCAGTGTATTCTGTTTGATAAAATAAACTGTCATATTATGACGACAATTCACTTCTTGTACAGTGTTGTAGTTCTGACCTTGTTAGAGCATTAGCAAGAAACCATATTTCTTGAAATTATTTTATGAACTATCTTGAATAATTCATATACAAAATAATACGATCAAGTATTTAAAAACAAAACTGACTATTCTTATACACTCAAGTGCAACAACAAACTGAAATACCTGTAAACTCCTCTTCTCGCTGAAGAGCAAATTCGCTGAAATCCCATTATTTCTGACAACTTGCAATAACAAATTCTGCTTTTCAGACAGGCATGGCTGAGTTAATACACGCATGCGCGTTTTATATAGATTGCTTTGATATTTTGTCCAATGATAATGTCATAGCAATGAACTCCAAGATTTTGCTGTAAATTCTGAATTCGTGAAACAGTCCATGAAGTAGGACTATTTTGATTGTTATGTTTTAATTCATACAAACAAAAAGAACACTATTGTACTGAAGTGCTATATGTATATTACCTTTGTAGCAGCAGCAGTTTACTATATAAAGACATAAACTTGTTCGAAACTTTCTTAACACATATTAATGCACTTTGTTAGCAACGAAATTATCTCATATAAGATCGTCTTAAAAGTAAATTACTGTACTGAAAAATAATGACAAAAACATCAAAACTACTTCTGTAGAAGTTTGTGTCCAAGCTAACCGAAAAGCACAAGTGACTTCAAAGGAACACATTCTTTTTAACCCAGTATTCTCTACCTCCTAAGTCTGTAATTTTGAAGGTTAAAGAAGTAATTAGTTGTAAGAGGTGCCTTAGGTTGAACACAGAATAAACCGACGTTGTTTTTTTAAACTATGAATAACACTTCATGTATCTAACACAAATATTATTTTTCCATAACATTAAAAGCTATGTGCGTTTCTTTTCAAATGCGATAAAAAAAGAGGTTCAACATATGTAACCAAAGCACGTGCTTTGTTATTCATAGATTATTCAAAACATTTAAACTTTCAATTCTATTATTGCTATATATATATACGCGTATATATTCTATATACATATATACATATGTATATATTCTATAACCAAGTTCATAGAAAAGGCGAAGTTTGGCCTTTTCTTTTGCTTTCTACGCTTGTAGAATGTCGTTCGCTGATTCCAATAACAAAATATATATGCATCTGACTTAACCAACTCGATGCTATGTTACCGGACTGAGCAAGATCGCCGCTTCATTCACCAAGCTTTGACGTGACATATTTCTTCTACGTCTGGTGAGTGTCGATAACTTGCCCAAGCTACAAGAACATGATTCGTAACCACAGCAATGCTGGATGACATCTGTGAATAACATAAAGTGCTTAGTGCATAACGGCTGATTATTTTCCCTTTAAGACTTGCAGACTTCCTTAAAACAAAATGGAAGAACAACAAAAATTTTAACACAGCATTTGATAACAAAAAACAAGTACATGTATTTAGGGTGTGATTCTCAACAAAGAGATTCTCATAGCCAGCATTTGGGTATCTGATGTTCTTAAAGTGTTGTTGTTCTGATACAGTGTCTGCACAACTATGGTAACTATGTGTATCAATATAAGTATTCACCCTTATCGGTAACGATATTTTACACATACTGGTTACACAGTGCTAAATGTTTTCGTATACTCAGTGCCAACTGATAATTTCTAAGCATACGAAACTTTTAGTAAGTAAACAAGACTAAAGGTAGGAAACTGTAATTGGTCTATGGTTTATAACTTGCTCTGCTCTTGAATGTTCTCTAATAGGTTTACTCTAGATTAAACAATAGCTTCCATAAAAGACGGATCACATTTACAATATATAAAATAAACCTACGAGTACACCACACGCATTCACATATATTTACAGTTAGTAACAAAACAATAGAAAAATGTAAAATCGTGCAATTTGAAATGATTGTATATCTCAGAACGGCTGGTATGGTTATATGAAATGGTTGTGTATTCAACGACCTAGAATAAACTCAACGACACTATCGCAACGTTTAAATTATATAAAATGAAATAAAAACCACATCCATGTATCTTTTTACACATTTAAAAGAATTACTTTTTCATGCCAGAATCCGAAGTTTCCGTGATGTATTTATTGGATTTTTTTTTTTATAAATGTACGACACATAAATGGCTGATAGTAATTATTGTTGCCTTGCAAGTAGTTAAGAATGGACTTATAAGAATATACCGCAATGTTAAGATTTTTAGGGTAGTTTCCGAAATTATAAAAGTATAAAAACGTGTTTAAAACTTTAAATAAAGTAGTTTAGTCAAAGACGTTTCGTTGATAATCATCATAAACAATCACAGGTGCCAAGTTGGTGCCTCTCCCCAAGGTTGTAGGCCTAATTAACTTTTTACAAGTCAATTACATTGCCCCTCCCCCTCGGGGAAAAGCGTATAATATGTAAGCCTAATAAATTTTTCACATGTCAATTACCTTCCCTCCTTCCTACTTAGGAAAAAAGAAAACTCAGCGCCTATGTAAACAACAGAACTATACGTAGGACTATTTTAAAACAGTAACTTTTTTCCATGATTAAAAGTGGTACAAACAACAGAAACATAGGACTTTTGTGGAACGTTATTGTTATTTTTACAGCATCAATGGATTTGGTTTGTTCTGAATTTCGCGCAAAGCTACACGAAGGCTATCTACGCTAGCTGTCCCTAATTTAGTAGTGTAAAACTAGAGGGAAGGTAGCTTGTCACCAGCACCCACCGCCAACTCTTGGGCTACTCGTTTACCAACGAATAGCGGAGTTGACCGTCACCTTATGTTTGGTGTGACGAGAATTCCAACCCGCGACCCTCAGATTACGAGTCGAGTGTCTTAATCACATAGCCAGCATTAATGAAAAATATAAGGCTATGAGAACATAGCATTTACACGTTATAGAAAGTTTCACGGGAGCACAGTTTATTTTATTATGTTGGTGTACTGGGGATTCCAACGTGTCTCGTGCTTTAACCATCTAGCCAACATTAATGGAAAATACATTGCAATGAGAACTTAGTATTTACACTTTATGGATAGTTTTACGGGAGCACAGTTTGTTTTTGAATGATAACATAAAAGTAAGAGACTATTTAGGTGTTACTAATTTTCACTATGAATTTACCATGGTAATTTAACATAACTCACTCATCCTAAGTGCCATTTTTACATTCTCATTCTTGTACTCTTTCATTTCGAAGGGGAATCCGGAGCTATCCAGCTTTCTAAATAAATGTAAAAAATATATAAAAAAATATGTAGGGTTCACAAACAGACTATCGTTACGTCATTTGTTCCATTCTCTGCCTCGTTGAGTTGAGGGAAAAACTGTACGAAAATGCAGATCATATGGATTTTGTCATTAATACAATCTAATAAGTTTATGTAGGTGTATAAATATCAGGCCTAGCTTAAAATCGCGTTTTTTGTTGTTTGTTCTGGTGACTTCCCGAAAGTTACTGTAATAGATGGCAAACAAAAAACAGATGAATTTAATATCTTTTGTTTTAAATTATTTATTAGTTATTTGTCAGTCCTATAAGAAATCTATAAAAGTCTGAGCCACCTCATTATTTCGAAATAATAACATAATCTTTATGCGTCAGGAAGATACTGAACAACTTTCTTGCGTGTTGCTATAAAGCTCCAAACATATATATACTCACAAGGTCAAAATGACAAGTGGTTCGTTCTACACTTCACAAATTTTAAAAATCATTCTGTCTAGGTTTCAAGATACACAAATCCTAGTGTTGGTCTGAGTATTATGGATAAATCCACGTACTGATATCTGCGTAACAACACTGAAATACAACTTCAATTGCGTTTGAAATATGTTACTTTTACGGTTCGTATCTCGTATGTTGCTATGACAATCATATTATTCTATAGTTATCACACTCATATAATATTCATTTCTTTAACCGAAGAGAAATTACTCTCATGTTGCACGTAAAATTATAGTGTAACAGAAAAGACCTTTAAATATATTATATATATATATATATATATATATCTTTACTTGGAAATAATAGTGCGCAAAGACTAAAAAAACAAACTTTACTTCTGTATACAAGCAATAACAATACTTAAGACTCAATAAGTAAATTCGATTTTTGGTTAATGAATCACGACTGAGCACGGTGTAAAATATTTGTAACAATACTATGACGTATTTCGTAAAAGCTCCTAAATGCACATACGCACACACATATACATGTATATACACACATGTGTATATATGTGTAATATTATTAAAATAAAGTTCAAATTTTCACGGCTACTGAAAAAGTGTTACTTACAAATATTATGGAAAAGAAATATCCTACATAATACATATATATCTCTTCAAGTTATACTTGAATATAAAAATGTACATGTAATACTTTTACACGCTTAAAAACATTATTAACGTATACATGTACACGCTGACTTAGTGGAAGTAGGGTACATTGCAGTATCTCCCCCCTATAGATTGTATTTTTATTTTTCGCCAAGAAATAATACAGTTTAGGAATTACAAAAATAAACAGAAGTTATATGCAAATATGGATGTTAAGACTTGCTCCCTCCCTCCTAAAATTCCTGGATACGCCACTGCATGCACTTTACTTCAAATAACTCCATCAAACTCATCCGAACCTTGAATGATGTACAGGTCAAATAATAAGTAAGTTTTTGATTGAAATTTTATCTTACACAAGTTTCTGGTCAAGGTTTTTCAACCTAATTCTGATTCAAGTGGTTTATGTTCCTTCATCTGAAATCTCACAAGATTGATCAAGATTAAAATGTGTAGTTTGGTGTTAACTATACAATGATGTCACGGAACGCGCTGTGGGAAGCCACAGCAGGACACAACAACCAATCGTTGTTCCCGGCAGTACCAAGACGTAAACAAGCCGTCACACTCGCGCTGTTTCAGAAGTAACCAATAAGGCGCACGCAGTCTAATAAGGACACGCCTTTTTAACTGCAAATCTGTCAGCCTTAAAAGCAGAGAGGTGGTTACGTCACAATATGAAAATCCTGAGCAGAAACTACAATAATAATCATGTCTGGAATCAAGTCTTCGAAACACATGAATGTTGAATTAAAACTTTCTAAATATAATGAAATTGCATATACCAGACCAAACTAATCATAAATAAGTTTTCTATCCTTCTGTCCTGTGAAATGAACCTAAAACGTGTGAAGTAGGTATGTTTTTTCGATAAAAAATAAATAAAAAATGCATATTTTAAAAACAAAATGTCAATTTACCGTGTATATCTATAAATATTTTACTTCCAAATACACTGAAATAGCATATTCCAGACTAATTTTAAATAGATTCATTGTTCTGATGGATAAAACCGGACAGTATGAAATGTTTGTTAATATGAATGTTTTAGCACAAAGCTAACCAATGGGATATACATGTCTTCTGTCCACCACTAGGAATCAAACCTATGATTTTAACGTAACCTTGCTACTAAATCACTGGGTAACATGAAATAGAGCTAGTGTACTTTTTCGGCAAAAAATATTAATAAATGAATAAAAATGCAGGTTAAAAGACCCCCCTTTATTGACGTATTTATGGATATATTACTCGTATTTATATTTTCAATTTCGTGTATTATAAAAATTATTATCAACTTAAGCATTTCAAACGTACATTCTAAACTTTTCTTAATTAATTATTAATGGAAATCATGACACTAATTTTTATAAAGAGCATTCGTAGAATAAATATCAATTTATCGCCATTTTGTTTGTTTTTGAATCTTAACAATCAATTGCTTTGTGTGCCCATGACTTTGATGGTTACAATAACCATAATAACGTGTGTTATACGTAAAAATATAAGCATAAACGTCATTATTCTTTCAATTAATTCTGTTAGAGTTTCATATGTATCTTAAATGGAAAATAAGTGGCTATTGAACTAACAGTATACGGTAAGTTTCTGTTTAACGAAATACGTACTAGTGATGGAAATAAAGCCACTTAAATAACTGAGACCAGATGCTGACTTAAAGATAAGTTTTGTACAGAAAATATCAATTCCTGGAAGTACAGTAGATACAGTCGCTATTATTTGTCATTAAGCACAAACTACATAAATGGCAATCTGTGCTTTGCCCGTCACAGGTATCGAAAAATAGATTCTAGTGTTGTATGGATGCAGACACACCACTGTGATACTAAAAGAGAAGTCGATAAATATGTAACTTCAACATATTGTATTTGGTCAGTTCTTTTCAATGCGTAGTAAGAGGTGAAATCACAAAATATGGTGTAATATGTGGGTCTCACCCTTACTGAACTTTATACAAACAAGTTCGTAGTTTGAAGATTAATAAATCTATTTTACTTTTTTCGAAAAATGTCTTAATTATCGTACTTTTACCGTCGAAGACGTTAAATTGCAAACCAAGTAACTTATATAGACGGGTAGCCAAGACTCACATCAAATTGTGATAATATAAATCATAAGAAAATAAAGTAGTTGTAATAATACTGTTATATATAATCTTTGATCTTAAACAGTTTTCAAGGGTACAGTTTTATTTAAATTCTACTTCTGAGAAATAGGTATAACACGCACAATAAAGTTGTTTGTAAATTTACACAAACTTTGTGTTACTTTAAAACACAAATTTTGTACCCCAAATATTATTTGTTGTAGAGATATAAACACACAAATTTGCTTCCTTACAACACAAACGGCGTTTGATTTTTAACTAAAAATTGTTTATATTATTGGACTTTGATGTCACATATTTATCGTGTTTTTACCATTTGCATAACATTCAATACCTTTGTGTTCTATTTTGTTAGTTCACAATGGTTGTGTTGTTTTTAGTTTAAACTCGTGATGTAGCCACTCAAACACCAACCTTCAGTGTTGGCAGTGACGTCAGAGAATATTAGTTGAGTGCTTATACATAAAGTAATCAAATAATATATTTTAGAATATTTGTTTTTTTGTTGTTGTTTTTACTGTGTGACAAAATATTGAGTCTATTTTAAGGAGGCGTGTTTCTGAGCAATTACAGTACTAAGCGTATTATGTTACTAATTAATTCCATAAAATGGGACAGATACAACGAATCCGTGTCAGGGAAGAACGAGGAACATGTTACGAGTTATTCAGTGCCAAAAATCCTCTTCAGATATTCTATCTGAGAGCAAATCACTGGTAAGGTGCATATACAAAATGGCTGCAAGAATAAACCTTTCCCGGGCAGTATAGTATACTCGCATGAAACTGTCGATAAACTCGGCAAAGGTTTATCAAAATCTCCGTAATCACCTGTTCGTTTCTCAGTCTAGTCTGGTTGCGGCAGTCGAACGTTCCAGGTAATTACTATACACGAAAGGCCATAATTACACAAATTTTAAGTTGTTCGGTTGCTAACGGGTGTTTAAAAAAAACGTCCAGTTTATTTTACCTTTCTAAAATAAGAGTGACAAAACACGACATTGCAAGCACATATCCCTTTGTAAGAAGTTAAAAATCGTACACACCATAAGCTATGCTCAGAGATTGGAAAAAATAAATAAATTCTATATTAAAGTTTACTCGGAATTGTACGTTTCATTTTGAATTTTGCGCGAAGCTACTCGAGGGCTATCTGCGCCAGCCGTCCCAAATTTAGCAGTGTGAGACTAGATGGAAGGCAGCTAATCATCATCATTCACCGCTTACTCTTGGTCTTTTCTTTTACCAACGAATAGTGAAATTGACTGTAACATTATAACGCCCCCACGGCTGAAAGTGCGATCATGTTTGGTGTGAGGAAGATTTGAACTCACAACCCTCGGATTACGAGTCGAGGCCCTTAACCACCAAGTAATGCCGGGTCGGGTAAATTTGGTAATGTATATTGTTGTGTTTTATAAACATTTATTGAATTTTTAATGGAAACGTATTTGTGGAAAATTTTGTATTGCCGGAATCTTACCAGATACTTTCTGTCATACGTGTGACGTCACTATAAGTTTGTTTGTTTTTCAATTTCGCACAAAGCTACTCGAGGGCTATCTATGCTAGCCGTCCCTAATTTAGTAGTGTAAGACTAGAGGTAAGGCAGCTAGTCATCACCAACCACCGCCAATTCTTGGGCTACTCTTTGACCAAAAAATAGTGGGATTGACCGTCAATTTATAACGCCCCCACGGCTGAAAGGGCGAGCATGTTTGGCGCGACCGGGATGCGAACCCGCAACCCTTAAAGTACGAGTCGCACGCCTTAACCCACCTGGCCATGCCAGGCCAGTCACTATAAGATTCATTGTAGAAAAAAAAAAGTATCTTATTAATAAAACTGGTTTTGTTTGTTTGTTTGTTTTGGAATTTCGCACAAAGCTACTCGAGGTCTATCTGTGCTAGCCGTCCCTAATTTAGCAGTGTAAGACTAGAGGTAAGGCAGCTAGTCATCACCACCCACCGCCAACTCTTGGGCTACTCTTTTACCAACGAATAGTGGGATTGACCGTTACATTCTAAGGGCGAGCATGTTTGACGCAACGGGGATGCGAACCCGCGACCCTCAGCTTACGAGTCGCACGCCTTAACACGCTTGGCCATGCCGGGCCAATAAAACTGGTAATTATGCAAGAAAAATGTTTTCATTTGAGCAAAATAAAGGTCTCATTGCTTTCACAGTTAGAATTATCCAACTGGCCATGTCGGGCCGGAATTTCACGTTCTCTCACGATACGTTTGGTGGTTTATATCTTCAAATATCTTGTTTCGACACCTGCAGTGGGGATTGTATACATAGCCCATCGTGTAGTTTTGCGCTTAGAAAACAAATGATTCTATGTTCTTGTGTCATAGAAGCGCTAAATTTCTCTCGGATATACTTTAAAAACGTCATAATTATGTATTGAGCTTAAGATCCTATAGCGCATTAAAGAGCCATATTTCTCGCATAAATGTGCATAATTTTATTTAATATTATACACACACACAAAACTCGCCAAAATACACATCCAGTTCTATATACTTACAAATATTAGCAATGTGGACAGGAGTTAGACAATGTTTTTCACGTTAAATAAAAATTAATATTAGGGGCGAAATTACATTAAAGATAAAAGATTCCTTATAGATTTTATCAACATAAGTTAGTAAGTTATGTTAACAAGAACGTAAGTTAATACGTTTTAGAAATATTTTTTATTATACTTATTCATGGCGCATACTTGAAAAGTATTAATGTACATTTCTGTTAGCATGTAATATTCAACAAAAAGCTTAGTAGAAATTAACAACAAGAAAACAAAGAACAAACTGCTTCACGTTTATTGAAGAAACACAGGCCTTAGCATTATTCCTTTATAAGATACTAAAATATTAGTGTAAAATCCAGGTTAATAAATAAAACTTTATATACAGAGCTTGATGTTTATCTATTTTTTTTAAAAAATTAACTTCACCAAAGAAATGTTTGTTATGATGAGAAATACTTTTGTCGATAATTTGTGAGCTTAGGCCTAAAACTTTTATTTTGAACAGTTTTAAAAATTGTATACACTATATGTTAGGTTTAGCTTCATTAAAAAATTTCACAATTGAGATCAAAAACAAAACCAGAAAAAAAACATTATCAACTCAGCGTAATTTGTCCTTTTTTTTCTAAGTCAGTTCATTTACAACAACTTACCTAAAAAACACATATTACATATTTACCACAAAATATCCATTATGATATAGACTGTTATCACTTAAGAACATTAGTCTGCAGCTTTCTTGTACAATATGCAAGAAGTATATATAGAAATTACATGTATTATTTCTAACAGATTAATGCAAAAGAAACTTCGTCTTATGATCATTAAAAGATGCTCAGAAATTGACACAAAATTACTTTACATAAAATTATACAAAGCTCATATATCAATAAATGCATATAAAATATGTCTCACTCTCTGATATCTAAATTAACTCATATTACGGTAAAACAAAGAATGAACGGTGTAGAAATAACACCACCGGTAGGAAAATAACAAAACACAGACGACCCCCCTTGGAAAAAAAGACCTGTGTCAAAACGCCGAGACAATCAATAAAAAATGAACTAAGCATTTCTGGGTCTTACTTCATTGTATTGTTTGTCGAGACAAATGCCAATTAAAACTTGGAGACAGGAAGTTGCACGTGCCACGCAGTCTGAGAAATTCCTATGTAGGGGGCAACAGTTTATTTTACAAACAGGAAAACGGTGCAGGAGGAAGTTAATAATACAAAAGACAATACACGGTTAAGTGAAATTTTATGCAAAATACACGAATTGCTCACACAGACTAAGATTTGGTGTAATTTCTACTAAGAGTATTTTAAACTTGTAAAATGTCTTTTTACTTTCGACGTATGTGCACTATTAATACATTCTGAGTTAAGTAAATATATCGTTTGATAACATAAAGACATTGATATGTACTTATGAAAACTTTTAACAGTCTGGTAAAATGAGTCAGTGAATTAACTGTCTCTCTTATCGCACTGTTGCAACTGCGATTTTCTTGCCTTACAAGAATAATCAGGAAAAAGATATAAAACATACACACCAAAAGAAAAAATAAAAGTTTTAAAATAATTAATTAGCATTAATACAGTGTTGAAAGTGCTTGATTTTAACAAAGTTTGTGGGTTGCGTAACTTTATATGTAGCGTCGGAACTTTACGTCAAAACATGATAATTCATTAATTTAAGTAATAATAAATACAACATAAATTATCAATTAGTTATTGAAGCAAAGAACTTCTTACTTGTTCTAATCAAGTATTACCAAACACATTTAGTAAATACAAGCAGACAAGTGTAAAATTAGAGTATTGTAAGTCACCAGCAATGTTAAAATATTTAATTTAAACTTTTCGCCAATTCTGAAAAAACAAACAAGCAAAAAAAAAAAAAAAATCCTACCCCACCAAATCCGGTGTGGACTAACTCTTGTAATAGAAGATGGTTAAAGTAGTTATGTTGAAAAAACAATTACTCGTAAATTAACGCCATCTATAGTTGATCTTTATCAACTTCTTTATTTTCGTTGATACATGAAAATTAAATTCGAGATTGGATAATCAAGAGCACACATACACGTAAAGTAAGTTCATGATAAAAAGTAAAAAGACAGAATTTTTTTTGTTTGTTGTAGAGTAAAAAGCTACAAAATGGGCTATCTGCATTAAGCCCATCATGGTTATCGGAATCTGATTTTTTAAAAATTATGAACACAGAATCTTACAGTTCATTTGAACAAAACGTTTGCCGTTATGCGCAAAGCTACAAAATTAGCTGTGTCCTTCCTGCCCACCACGGGTATTGAAATTCAGTACTTGGTGTTATAAGCCTACAGACTGCTGAACTACTGATGAGAAGAGAAGATACTGTTTTGCAGGCGTTACTCATGGCAACACTATACAGTATGCCCACTATTCTTAAATACAATATAACAAAAGGAATAGCACGATATAACTAATATTAGTTTAACATACAAGTTTTCATGTGTTTTTAACCAGGATACATAGGGTACAAAGATACGCGATAACTCCATGTACATGTTTTTGCTGCTGTGTATTTTCTCCATTAAAAATGCAATATTATTTTGTGGTCATTT